>NW_028152179.1:0-197500 GCF_964638095.1 Poromitra crassiceps | reverse complement strand
CCATAACATGCACATCTTCACATCTTTCAAAGTAACACAGTACAGTGCAGTGGTGCATTTTTTAGTTTTCACCCCCAAAACCTTTCCCTAACACGCCGTGGTTGAGTCTCGCTGGCTGAAATTTATTCAGTTTAAAGAATTCTGAATTTGTGCTCGGAGTCCTCTCTGCACTTCCCTACAGCTGCGCAACAATCTCTGACACCGGGGACAACTGTTGCCAAAAGACTTATTCTGAAGGAATGGAAGTCCTCCTCTTCACCTTCTTTTCAGGTGTGGCTGATGGACATGATCTCTGCTATACAGATGGAGAGACTCAGGTCCGTGAGAACCAACTCGTTCAAAAGGTTCTCTACTACCTGGGACCCGTTTTTGGCCTACTTTGATGAGGTCAAGAATGATAAGTGACTTAAGCTAGGGGCAACGGATGGCGGCTGGTATTTGATTTATTTCATTTATTGTAAACATATGGACACTGTGCGGCTGGTAGCACATGTATGTTTGTTATGTTATGTTTGTTTTTTTGTTTTGTTTTGTTTTTTCATTTCCTGTGTCTGAACCTGTTTGTTTTGTATATTGTTCTATAAAAAATTGAAAATAAAATATATATATAAAAAAAACAAAAGATAAGTGACTGAGGTTAGGGGTGGTGTCTCGTGGAACCCTTGCGTGGGATCTCATGCTCATTGTCTGTTGCAAACACATAAGCACCTTGTGCGGCTGATAGCATCAAGTTGTAATGATGAATGTTGGTGATGTATTTTTTTTCTTTCTTTCTTTCTTTTCCTGTCTGAGTCCGTTTGTCTTGTTTGTATGTTCTATAAAAATTGAAAATAAAATATATATAAAAAAAAGAGAGAATTCTGAATTTGTGACAGCTGGAGATGATGAGCAGGCTTGGCACGTCATGACGGCTTGAAAGCCATTGACCAACAGAGTCAATACGAGGAGGGCTCGAAAAGAAATCGCCCAGGAAGTTAGCTCTCCAACAATTGCGAGCATTTACCAAATTATGTTTTCTGACAAGCACTCGGATTATCTGAATGATCTTGAAATACGTTCTGTGTCAGAGCAGGTTCAACAGCAATGTGGAATTAACAACAGGGAGCCTTCGTGCAGCCGCCATCTTTGTTCGTCAGCCGTCGAGCTCACTGTTGTTGTTCTGAGTATTTGTCTTAACCCGTGAAACAAAGAGCACAGTCGCTCTCCTCCTCTCACACAAACCCACTCATCCCTCCATTCCTCTGTTCCCCAGCGTGCGTATATGACTCAGTCCTCAGTGTGCCGCCTCCCTCTCCGGGCCGCATCAGGGCCAAGCGGTGCCAAACCACATCACATCACATCAGATCAAACCACATCACATCACTGATCAAACTCTCTGCGCTCTGCTGCGGTGTGGCTCCACACACCACATCCAGCAACATCCAAAGGGCCGTTTTCATCCCGTCAGCACCTCGCCGGATCATACTGCTGCAGATCAGCATCGGCGGTGCACAAGCATCAAACACATGTTGGTCTGATGACTGGTTTCTGTGAGGTCCAAACAATCACACAGATCAAAGGAGATCTTCTCAGCAGGCAGGCTGGCTGGCTGACGTCAGCATGGAGGAGATGATGATGGCCAACACTGGAGCTCCACAAGCTGTGAAAGCGTATTCTCAGAGCTGCTGGCCGGGCTCCTCTTGGAAGATCAGTCACACAATATGTGTTCATTGTTTTCTTTTGAAATGCTCCTGAATGCTACACTGCTGTATAGTCCCTGGAATGTCTCATGCAAGCCAGCTTTATTGTCAATTTCAAAAGCAGGAGTGGGTTATCTTTTCGTAAGGGATTATCACAAAACTCTCTGCCCCCCCCCCAGTCTCTCTCTCTCTCCCTCACAGTGTTAGAGACAGACAGATCTGAAACAAACAAGATGCCAGTTGAGAGAGGGGGTACGATAAGGAGAAGTACACGAAAGTCCCAGCTCTTTGAAGAAGCATCTCTTAGCTCATCTCAGGGTGGAAGGAAACCCTGTTATACTGCTGAGATAAAAAAATGGTATCTTATCTCAACTCCACGCCTGGCTAACTACAAATGCCAGGATCCAATGCAAGGTCTGGCATTTCAAGAGCCCCCTAGGGTGTTCCCACTTCAAAGAGTGTGTGTGTGTGTGTGTGTGTGTGTGTGTGTGTGTGTGTGTGTGTGTGTGTGCGTGCGTGCGTGCGTGTGTGTGTGTGTGTGTGTGTGTGTGTGCGTGTGTGTGTGTGTGTGTGTGTGTGTGTGTGTGTGTGTGTGTGTGGGAAGTGTATATATAATATATATGTACACACACACACACACATGTACAGTATATGTATATATACATATATATATATATATAGAAAACTGTGGTGGATGTGGAGGTTCTGACGTGACATATTTCTGTCCTATCCAGTATTACTGATGCCCAAATGACTGCTATTCAGTTTCAGCCAGTCAGAACGTCTTGAAAACAGATCGTTAACTTTTTCTAAAAACGACACGTCTGTTCACTTTTGAACATTACGCCAAGCCTTTGTGTCCCAGAACGTTACTCTAAATTGGCCTCTTCCATCTGTCCATCAAACTCCTCAAAATTGCTTCCTAAACCTACAATCCACTGCAGAAAAATGTATATTAATGTTTGTTTAATAACTGGCCCCTGGCCTCCTGTCAGCCAACTGGACAGCTGACGTGGAGTAACATTGCCACCTACTGGCGGGACCCCAGCAGTGCATCCTGTGTGAAGTAAGGTCACCCAGTGACCTAGTTGGGGAAACGCCCCTCATTTACATAGATAAGACTGCTATTAATAAAAAGCACAGAGCAGTGACGTGATCTGCAATCTTGATCTGACACCACTTGAGACATCTATCTACATGTAAGGTAAGTGAGCCTCTTAGCTGTTCTGTTCTGTTCTGTTCTAGTTTGGGCTTCCAAATGTGTTTTTCCTCAGATTTTGGCACAAGGGATAGTAACATCTTGTCCTGTGTATTAATTAATACCTTTTGATGACAAAATGATTTATTTTGAGTGCTGGTTTTTTGTCCCTCTGTTATTTTTTGCGCCGTGCACCGTAACTTTTTGAAACTTTTGAGAGTGCTCACCAGTCGTGACTTTCAGTCACTGACTATTTGGACAATTAATTAATACCTCCATCTCTCTCAATTTCAATTTTCAATTTCAAATAGCTTTATTGGCATGAAAAGACCACTTTTTTGGAACTTTAGCTCATTTGCCACATCCCCCCCACATAACCAAGATACACCATGCCTTACCAGCACTGTCCACTCAGTTTACAGTGAGCTACAGTCGTGAATTTAGTAATTATCACAATAGAATGGAGGCTAATGGTACAGCTGTTAAAAATCTGCCAAAACACACATCTCACGGCGTCAAAATAGGGAAGGGGCCACTGGAGGAAAATAGGGGAGGGTAATCTTGTTTTAAATTTAGTTTGAGGCAGGGTACACTCTCTTTAATTTGAGTCCAGAGGAGGGGTATACAATTTTGATTAGATAAAAATATATAAACTTTTTGTTTGTGTGTAATGTTTGCTTTTCGGACTTCAACAACTACTGAGTTGCTTCATTTACACCCCTCCTGTCCAAACTGTTTGGTATGTCCCGGTGCATTGTTTCTCTTTGGCGGTCTTATCTGTCAGTCTTTGTGCTTGGCCTATCCAGACAGTAGGCGTGTACAGTATCTGGCGAATCAGTGGCGCTTTTCTGGTGATTCCACGGCTGCTGGGCTCTGTTTGCCTCGACGAGGCTGCGACAGGCTGGTGTACTGTTGTTGCTTTCTTTCGGGAGCGCGAGCCCCAGAGGTGTCTTTCGTAATGAGTGGCCGACCACAAACGTGTGTGATATGTTGGCGGACCACCCGTGCAAGGGGCTTCTTGAGCGTGCGTGAGCACTGTGTGCGCAGTGGGGGCGATCCGAGCAGGGGATCGGCTGTAAGCTGCTTCTTGGTGTGTGTGCCTTAAAGAGCATGGAGCAGGGTAATTCCTTTGCTAAATGTATACTTAACCTTGTCCCTATGTCCATTTGAAAAGTTAATGCATCATTAAAAAAAAAAAAAAAAAAGTTTGAAAAAAAATATGGAGAAAAACACCTTCCTTTTTCAGAAGGAAATAACAGACTTTTATTCTGTTAGACAAAGTCTGCTACGTCACCGTGGGGAGTGGCTCCCGCGTGCGTGTCTCCCTCTCCCCTCCCACTCTCGTCAAATCCATGGTCAAATCAGTCTTATTTCAGGACAGATAGCAGGTCAGGTACGTACGCTAGTCAAAGTCAATCAGTCAGCCAGTTAGTCGGTCGGTTAGTTGGTAGGTTAATCACTAGTTAGTTTTTAGTATATAGTTAGTCATTTAGTCAGTAGCTGCCTGTAGTAAGTCGTTGTCAGTGAGTTTTGGGTCGGGTGTCGCCAGGTTACTGCACGCAGATAACAAGTCAGCTCCACTCTGCTGTTGCTGCCTGTCTGCGTGACACAGTCTCTTTCTATCTCTCTCTCTCTCTCGGTGTGTGTGTGTGTGTGTGTGTGTGTGTGTGTGTGTGTGTGTGTGTGTACCTGCTGTCTGCGCGGTGACACGCTCTCTATCTCTCTCTTTCTCGTTTCTCTCACTCGCTCCGGGAGGGAGGGAGGGAGGGAGGGGAAAGAGCGAGTGGAGGGGCGCTCCGTCAGTCCCCCTCTCTCTCTCTCTCTCTCTCTCTCTCTCTCTCTCTCTCTCTCTCTCTCACTCGGTGTGTGTCTAACCTGCCCCATGCTCTTTAACAGCGTTGGAGCCTGTGGCTGTGGTCTCTAGGTGCCACAATATGGAAGTACATTTCCAGCATGAAAAGTCGAGCAAACAAATCCTCTCCTCATCTCCTCTCCTTCTCCTCTACAATTGCATGTTGTGTTAACATTATTTCTATCTACCTTTCTATCTATTTAGGCTAATTTGGATGCTATTTGTTATCGAAATGTAGCTCTATGCATGCTGGTAGATTTTACATGTGTGGCTTTGTGCTGCCCTCTGGTGTTGGTTACATGGAAGTTCTAAATACAAGTAACAATAGAGAGTGCCAGGGGCTTTCACACACACACACACACACACACACACACACACACACACACACACACACACACACACACAAAGAAAGATGCTGAGATCCTACATACGCACACGCAGTGACGGCTACCCCACCCCCCCCCCCCCAACCCAAAAAAAAAAAAAAAAATGTTTTTCGCTCTATCATGCAGAGGTTCGTCCCGGCCTCGGTGGCCCCCATCCCGGGTTGGGAGGGGGGGTCGACCTACCCCCCCCCCCCCCCCCCCCACCCACCCAAAAAAAAAAAAAAAATTGTTTGCCAGACCCAGGGGTCCTGGTGCTCCAGGACGGACCCCCGTCATGGCGCAGAGGTATGCCCGGCCTCGGTGGCCCCCTCCCGGGTTGGGAGGGGGGTCGACCTACCCCCCCCCCCCCCCCACCCAATTTTTTTTTTTTTTTTTTTTTTCCGCTCTATCATGCAGAGGTTCGTCCCGGCCTCGGTGGCCCCCTCCCGGGTTGGGAGGGGGTCTACCCCCCCCCAGCCAAAAAAATATTTTTTTTTAACTTTTTTTTTTCTCCGCTCTATCATGCAGAGGTTCGTCCCGGCCTCGGTGGCCCCCATCCCGGGTTGGGAGGGGGGGTCGACCTACCCCCCCCACCCCCCCCCCCCCCCACCCACCCAAAAAAAAAAAAAAAATTGTTTGCCAGACCCAGGGGGTCGGCCTACAGGAGGCTTTGTCTGTCGGTCGGTCGGTCTGTCGGTCTGTCCCTCTTTTCCTCCCCAGCCATTCAGGAACGCTTCAGATTTCAACCACCAGGGGCAACAGAGCAGGTCTGGACTTGCTACCATTTGAACCAGCAGTGAATGGGGACACACTAACAAACATTGAATTACCTTTAATTCAACTGGTTTAAACATGTGCCGTGTAACTGTACAGGATCTGTACTTGTTGTAATTGTGGTGCCTAGTTTGGTTCATTATTGGCCATTAGATCATATTAGATCATACTTATTTATTTATGGAATAGTTAAAAGAAAGACATGTTTAAATGTGGTCATTAACTACAGTACATTAGAGGGCAATAGAGGGCCCACAACACCTGAAGGTAATTTGTATAAATATCACCTACAGCCAACTGATTAATGAGATGGCAATCAATAGTATGACAGCAATTGATCATATTTACACAACCATAAACCCACAACACACTTGTAACATTCATGAGTTGAAAATGTTTTAGCCACTCAAATTGCATTGGGAAGCTGCGTTGGGCAGGTCAGGTGAGCAAGTAAAATCAATGAGGGTCTAACCAACAAGGGACAGGTGAATGTAATCAGACTGGAAGGTTTGCTGGTCTAGCCTATACACAAATCTACAACCAAATACCCCTATACACCCCCATCGTGCTGTATTCCCATTTAATTCCAACAAAATGTTAATACGGCCTAAAATGATTTATACTTTTAACTTATAAAGTGGTTTGTTGTAGGTGTGTTGGTCTCAAAACCAGACCTACTCTGTTGCCCCTGGTGGTTGAAATCTGAAGCGTTCCTGAATGGCTGGGGAGGAAAAGCCCTTCTGCCCATATTCTGTGCACTGACTGACAAGGGACAGGTGAATGTAATCAGACTGGAAGGTTTGCTGGTCTAGCCTATACACAAATCTACAACCAAATACCCCTATACACAAAATGCCTAAAATGATTTATACTTTTAACTTATAAAGTGGTTTGTAGGTGTGTTGCCTACTAGGAATTTGTTCCTTCTGGGTCTGGCATAACCAGGTCTCCTGGTCTTGTTTCAATGCTGTAGGTAGGTTCTGCCAGTTTTTTTTTGAGGATTCTGGCTCATTTTACAAGAGCCGAGGATTCTTTTCTGTTAAGACTTCGTGAACACCAATCATCTAAAAAGAACTAATAGAATGTGTGCTTTCTCTGTCTAAAAGAGTTAGTTTGTAGAGTTAGTAGTTATGTAGATATTAGCCGTTGAGTACAGCATGGTTTCAGAGATTTTCAGAGAGTTTTGAGATAAATGGATTTTTAGAACCACCTCACGTGCCTGTGATTATGGGTGCCCTTGGGCAAGTCTGTATACTGTATTGTGTGTGTGTGTGTGTGTGTGTGTGTGTGTCTCCAAACTCCTCCCTCCGTCTGTGCTGCTGCTGCTGGCTCCGCAGCCGCTCTCGGGCAGTCTGGATTACTGTAAAACGGGCTCGTTCGTTTCTTGAGGTGTCGGCTGAGAGCTTTGAAGAAGCTTTTGCGATTCTGGTCTTATTTATGCTCAAAGGTACTCGAGTGTGTGTGTGTGCGCGCGTGTGTGTGTGTGTGTGTGTGTGTGTGTGTGTGAAATCGAAAGCGTTTTCGCCCAGCTATTTCCTTGAAAATTAGAATGGCTTTCTCCCGGGGACCCGCGGCTGTGGCTTTCTCTCTGTCTGGAGAGCACTGTCGCCACCAGCTGGTCGGTAAAATAGATTATACACATTCTCTTCCTCCAATATTGGTATAGGAGACGTAAAAGGGGTTGATCGATGTCCCACCGTCAAAAAAAAAAAATGTTTATGTAAGCCGAGATATCTCGTCCTTGGCACTCAACGGTTGGATTATGTAAGCCGAGATATCTCGTCCTTGGCACTCAACGTGTTAAAGTGATCCAAATTTGATATATTTTCCGGCACAATGAACTGCAGCTCCATCAAAAAACACATACACTTTTATAGTGTCTGGTTTCTATGTGGTGCTGATGGACAGCTCCCTTTATCGTTACAATAAAAAGTAAAAAAAAAAAAGCATTATTAGGCCTCTGTACTGTTACGGTGGAGAGATTTTTTTTAGATTTAAGTGGGCCGTGATTCGGAAAAGGTTGGGAAAGAGGTATTGAGTACCAATACCACGCCCCCCAGTCCCAGCATCTGGGAGTCACGTTTGCCCACACTTTCATTACCCGCCCCCCTAACACACACACACACACACACACACACAGACACACACACACACACACGCGCACACACACACACACATACACACACGTCGAATTCAATGTACCTGCCCTGCGACCTTCAGTCCCGCTCTCTCTCTCCCTCTCCCACCAGAGTGCGAGCTGCTGCGCCAACCCCTTCTAAATCTCTCTCGCCCTCCTCGCTCTATCCTCTCTCTATCGCCCTGATGGAGTGTCGGGGGATTTGGCCCCCAGAGCGGTGCATTGTGGGCTACCTTGGTGGACCCTGGGGTGCAGAGGTGGCAATTCCAGCGTGCAGCGCTGACCCGTGTGTGTGTGTGTGTGTGTGTGGGGGGGGGGTTGGGGGGGGGGGTGTAACCAGAGAAGGAATGTGTTTTACTCTGCAGATTTTCAGTTTTATTGGTTCAGCGTGCAGTGGGGGCCCGTCACTCTGTCACACACACATGCACATGCACAAAAGGCATATATGCACATACAGTACACATGGCATACATGGATAACACACACACACAAACACACACACACACACACATCAGGCATACACACATACAGATTATATACACATACGCAGAGTGGTTTGTGATCTAAGGACACGAAACATTCAGACCAGCAGTCCAAAAACAAGAAGAAGAAGAAGACGGCTTAATATTGTGGTTTTGCAGTAAAACACCCCAGACCCTGCCACACACACACACACACACACACACACACACACACGCACGCACGCACGCACGCACGCACGCTCCCCTCTCCTCCCCTCCCCTCTCCTCCCCTCCCCTCCCCTCCCCTCCCCTCCCCTCCCCTCCCCGCCTTTCCTGCTAAAATGATGGCAGTCTCTGTTGAAATCTTTCCCACTATTCTCTCTCTCTCTTCCTCCAGATTTCTTTAGCATGTGTTCCTCTGCTATGCCCCACTGCCAGCAAGTGACATCTGCTGGCCAAATGGAGGAATTGCATTTTCCAGCATTTGGACAGTAATCGGTAGAAATCAGTTCAGGGCTTCAAACCAAAAGATGTACAGTAGAGGCATCTCGGGGACAAGTCAGTGTTATTGACTCTTTAATAGCCCCTGTCTCTGTCTGTGTGTCTGTCTGTCTGTGTGTCTCTGTGTGTCTGTCTGTGTGTCTCTGTCTGTGTCTCTGTCTGTGTGTCTGTCTGTGTGTCTCTGTCTGTGTGTCTGTCTGTGTGTCTGTGTCTCTGTCTGTGTCTCTGTCTGTGTGTCTGTCTGTGTGTCTGTGTCTCTGTCTGTGTCTCTGTCTGTGTGTCTGTCTGTGTGTCTCTGTTTGTGTCTCTGTCTGTGTGTGTGTCTGTGTCTCTGTCTGTGTGTCTGTCTGTCTGTGTGTCTGTCTGTCTGTGTGTCTGTCTGTGTGTCTCTGTCTGTGTGTCTCTGTCTGTGTCTCTGTCTGTGTCTCTCTGTGTGTGTGTGTGTGTGTGTGTGTGTGTCTATGTCTCTGTGTCTCTGTCTATGTCTCTGTCTGTGTGTCTCTGTCTGTGTGTCTGTCTGTGTGTCTCTGTCTGTGTGTCTGTCTGTGTGTCTGTGTCTCTGTCTGTGTCTCTGTCTGTGTGTCTGTCTGTGTGTCTGTGTCTCTGTCTGTGTCTCTGTCTGTGTGTCTGTCTGTGTGTCTCTGTTTGTGTCTCTGTCTGTGTGTGTGTCTGTGTCTCTGTCTGTGTGTCTGTCTGTCTGTGTGTCTGTCTGTCTGTGTGTCTGTCTGTGTGTCTCTGTCTGTGTGTCTGTCTGTGTGTCTCTGTCTGTGTGTCTCTGTCTGTGTCTCTGTCTGTGTCTCTGTGTGTGTGTGTGTGTGTGTGTGTGTGTCTATGTCTCTGTGTCTCTGTCTATGTCTCTGTCTGTGTGTCTCTGTCTATGTGTCTGTGTGTCTGTGTCTCTGTCTGTGTGTCTCTGTCTGTGTCTCTGTCTGTGTGTCTCTGTCTGTGTGTCTCTGTCTGTGTGTCTCTGTTTTCCCTGTCATCCCCATCTCTCCCTGTACATCAGCTCATCAGCATAGGCACAGATAAAAAATAAAAGAAACAGGGCCGTCAATCAATCATCTCACTGGATTGCACACAGCTGCAATATTCTTCAAACAGGCAGAAGGGACAGGGGTGGAATCGAACAACGTTTGATGTTGTAGTCTGGCTGTCAGTGTTTCACTGTTTAACAGTGATTTAGAGGAAATATTTATTAAATACTTTTGGCCAGCGTATCGGTTCGATCTGTAGACTGCGAGCACGCCAAGAGATCTTAAAATATTATGCACATGCTTGCGCAACACGGTCTCCAAAGTTCCCAATCATCCTACAACTCGTTCTAGTTGTGAGATGTATATATACCCCCCCTAAAAATGTGCTTTAGACTTAGGGTGTTAATTCATATAGTACATTTTTTATTTTTTATTTTGGCCAACATTGAAATATTACAACTTGTGGTAAAAAAATTGGTAAAAATAAATATTACTATCTACCACTTATTTAGCTTCATTTGGTTGCTTCCTTGTCAACCACAATGCATCTTGGGACATTATGCAAATGTATGTGTCAACCCTGGATTGGAGGGGGGAGAGGAACGGAATCACTACTTCCGGGTTGGTTTTGCTAACCAGGAAGTAAACAGGAAGTAGTTTTTTTTAGCCTGCTAATGGTGCTAGCATTTTTTAGCTTAGCATTTTTTTTTTTTTTGCATTTTTCATTTTAGCTTTTTTCATAGCCATGTGACCACTCTAACGACTCGTAATTTGGTCGAGAAGCCCAAAAAACCAACTTTCAGCTCGATCCGAGTAAGGGAAATACTACTTCCGGTTTTCGGTTTTTCTAACCAGGAAGTAAACAGGAAGTAGTTTTTTTTAGCCTGCTAATGGTGCTAGCATTTTTTAGCTTAGCATTTTTTTTTTTTTTTTTAGCATTTTTTCATTTTAGCTTTTTTCATAGCCATGTGACCACTCTAACGACTCGTAATTTGGTCGAGAAGCCCAAAAAACCAACTTTCAGCTCGATCCGAGTAAGGGAAATACTACTTCCGGTTTTCGGTTTTTCTAACCAGGAAGTAAACAGAAAGTAGTTTTTTTTAGCCTGCTAATGGTGCTAGCATTTTCTAGCTTAGCATCTTTCCCCCCCCCCGCATTTTTTATTTGCTAGCATGTTAGCTTAGCATTTTTTTTTTTTTAGCGTTTTTCATTTTAGCTTATTTCATAGCCGTCTAACCACTCTACACACTATGCAATTTGGCGAGAAGCCCAAAAAAAAGACTTTCAGCTCGATCCGAGCAAGGGAAATACTACTTCCTGTTTGTGTTTTTCAAAACCGGAAGTAGTATTATTTAGCCTGCTAATGGTGCTAGCATGTTAGCTTAGCATTTTTTTTTTTTTTTTTTTTTAGCATTTTTCATTTTAGCTTTTTTCATAGCCGTCTAACCACTCTACACACTATGAAATTTGGCGAGAAGCCCAAAAAACAACTTTCAGCTCGATCCGAGCAAGGGAAATACTACTTCCTGTTGGGTCGCTTGTTTATTCGTTTCCTATGGTAATGGTAATACAGGGATTTATGGTGTTTATGAAGTGTGTGTGTGTGTGTGTGTGTGTGTGTGTGCCTCCAGCCAACTGACAGGCCTCTTGGGATTCAGCTTCAGCCATCTCTCCATCTCTCTCTCTCTCCATCTACAAAGGTATTGCTGTTTGTTTTTGAGTGTTGATGTATGCATGTATTCATGCTTTGAATATGATGATGTAATGTCATGTGGAAGAACTGTGGGGGCATTTTACACTTTGACATGTCTCATTGATCCCAAGTGGAGATGCTTGTGTAAGCTGTGCCAATACAGGGCTGGTTAAAGGTCAAGGTCTCCCTCCATCTCTCTCTCTCTCTCTTCCTCTTTCTCCCTCTCTCTCCCTCTTTCTCTCTCTCTCTCCCTCTTTCTCTCAATTTCAATTCAATTTCAATTTCAAATTGCTTTATTGGCATGAAAAGACAGCGCTTATATTGCCAAAGCAAATACACATATTAACAGTACAACAATAAGGAAATTATAATAATAAATGAATGTACAGTCGAAGATGTATAATGTACAAACAGTCAAAATTTACAGTCAAAGATATATGTATCTCGTGGTGTTTTAGGGCTTTGTGGTGGAAGGTTTGGGGGTCGCTTGTTTATTCGTTTCCTATGGTAATGGTAATACAGGGATTTATGGTGTTTATGAAGTGTGTGTGTGTGTGTGTGTGTGCCTCCAGCCAACTGACAGGCTAAGTCAGCCTCTTGGGATTCAGCTTCAGCCATCTCTCCATCTCTCTCTCTCTCCATCTACAAAGGTATTGCTGTTTGTTTTTAAGTGTTGATGTATGCATGTATTCATGCTTTGAATATGATGATGTAATGTCATGTGGAAGAACTGTGGGGGCATCCATCTCTCTCTCCCTCTTTCTCTCTCTCTCTCCCTCTTTCTCTCAATTTCAATTCAATTTCAATTTCAAATTGCTTTATTGGCATGAAAAGACAGTGCTTATATTGCCAAAGCAAATACACATATTAACAGTACAACAATAAGGAAATTATAATAATAAATGAATGTACAGTCGAAGATGTATAATGTACAAACAGTCAAAATTTACAGTCAAAGATATATGTACATATAAACTTCCCCAAAAATGGGGCATTCTGACTTAAATTTTTTACAGTTGTTCATCAGGTAAACAAACAGTAATTGTCAAATAGAAAATAAAAATAAAAATAAAATAAATAAAATAGGTAAAATAAATAAAATAAGAATAAGAGTAAAAATGAAATGAAATAAAAATAAAATAAAATAAAATAAAAATAAAAAATAAAATGAGCTGGTGTGTTTCACTGGATGTCTCTGAGGTTGTGGCAGGAGGCCAGATATTTAGCTGCCAATATGCAGCAGTTTGGTTTTTCTCCTAATAGGTATTTAAGCTTGTCTCTTTCTGATTGTGTTTTGAATTCTTGGTATTTGTGTATAATTTTGGGGAAGAATGATGCTCTAATTTCTGCATATTTGTCACATTTGTCGACCGGTCTCTAGGGCCAGGCTGTGTCCACTGACTCTGTACCTAGTCAATGTCTTTCTTAATTTGTCATCAGTCACGGTGGTCAGATATTCTGCCACCGTGTACTGTCTGTTTAGGGCCAAATAGCACTCCATTTTACTTTGAGTTTTTGTGGTGTCTTTCCAATGGGTGATGTATTTGTCTTTTTGTCTTGTTATAATTTGGTTGGGCCAGATTGTCTGTGGGGTGTCCTGAGGCTCTGTAGGGTTGGTTGAGGTTAGGGGACTGAGTCTCAGGACTAGTTGGCAGAGGGGACTCTTGTCTTTGTCTTGGTTCATCTCGTGGTGTTTTAGGGCTTTGTGGTGGAAGGTTTGGGGGTCGCTTGTTTTTAGGTGATTATAGAATTTGATAGCTCTTTTTTCAATTTTTATTTGGAGGGGGTATTGGCCTAATTCTGCTCGACAGGCATTATTTGTGGTTTTCCTATGGAGGTGTAGTATACTTTTACAAAAGTCCAAAAGTCCAAAAGTAAGTGTTTCGATTGGATATTTGTCCCAATTTGTAAAATGTTGGTATTTGCTCCTTCGTTACCCTTCTTGGGCATCAGCTGTGCATTCAGGCACAACAGAGCGTTGGAGCCGTGCTTGGGGTTAGGGGCATGCACAAGCCGGGCCAGTCAAAACCCGAAGTAGTTTTTTTAGCATGCTAATGTTGCTAGCATGCTAAGCTAATGTTAGCATGCTAATGCTAACATGCTAATGCTAATGCTAACCTTTTTTCATAGCCGTGTAACCACTCTACACACTATGAAATGTGGCGAGAAGCCCAAAAAAAAAACTTTTACCTCGATCCGAGCAAGGGAAATTCTACTTCCGTTTTTTTTTTTACGCCATTATGCTAATTTTAGACGAGGAATCCAACGCGACCAGCCGCGACTCTCTACGACCTCTACACCAACCAATAGTCATGCCTGCAATATTGTCACAATATCTAGGTATTTGGTCCAAATATTGTGATGCTTGAGCGCTACATCACATGTGGCTTTACAACTGAACATTTAGCCCACACTTTGTAGAAAATACAGAGATATCGTGTATCACCATTCAGCCTAAAAATACAGAGATATGATTTTTGGTCCATATCGCCCAGCCCTAAACCTAAAAGAATACAAAGAACATAGTGTCTGTTTTTCACTTAATTATTTATTTTTTTATTGTGGACGACATTTCACAGCCTTGTGTTCGTCAGCCTCGGAGTCACACTGGCAGTCAGATCCGGCACTGCTCGTTGACACATGCGCCGATCTGTCTCCTGGTCGAGTTTTTGTACACAAAGTTCTCCAGCTGCGAAGCCGTCACGCGCTGCCTGTGCAGCACCTGGAAAAATTCCGAGCAGCCAGTGCAGTGGTAGTCGGGGAGGAAGGGGGCTGGCTTCTTTGCTGCAGGCCTCTTACGGCCCGACGCATCCTCCCGAGGTCGACGCTCCTGCTCCTTCAGCCATCCCTTTTGTACGAACGCTCCGACCCACTCGGGGACGTCCTCTTTAGAGTAAGGCATGATGCGCAGGACGTCGCTGGGAAGGGCTATAGCGGGCCGTGGGAAGCTGTCTGGGTCGCACAACTGCTTTGTCAGGACGGCCTGGTACAGGGTGCCTGCCAGGTCGAGTAGCTCGCCCTCTTCAGACTCGCCTCCGTGCACCGATATCCAGGTGCCGGGCACGTCGATGCCTGCATCGTCCAGCAGCGGCCTCGGCACGCTCACCGACACGCATGCATTTTTGGCGTGCTTGTTGTCAGTGAGCGTGACTGTGCGCTCACGGAGGGCCTTGGACAGTGAGCCCCCGAAGGCTCCGATTGCGCTGCGGTACACCTGTGCCGGGTTGAGTCCCATGTCGGTGACGATCGCTCTGGCTGCCAGGGCCCGATTCTGAGCGGACAGCTGCCACATGGCGATCCTGCGCGCGTCGATGGCCTCAAGCTCCTCGCGCCCACAGCTCGGCATCACGTGGAGAGGGCAGTTGTTCATCACGATCAGGAACGTGTCGTTCCCCAGTTTGAGTCTCTCCGAAACTACCTCGAACCTGTCGGCCAAGTGCTTGCGGCACACGGCCAGGCTCTCTTTGGCGGGTGTCGCGCTGTACATGTAGCGGGGCAGGCAGTAGTCCACCACGCAGTGTGCGATCATCTTGGTGTGGTGGTTGATCAGCGTGTAGTCAGCCTCGTGGGCCACCAGCACCCTGGAGCCCTCGTAGCACTTGCAGTTGGGCTGGTACGGGTGATGTATCAGCATCCTATCAGCCACCGGCTCGCGTCCCTCGCACCCCTGTGGGGTGGCCTCCCGACAGAGGCCTCCCTCGCACCCGTTCTCGTAGTTGACTAAATCCCAGTGTCCGTCTTCTTCTCCATCGTCGGAGATGACGAGGAGAGAGGACCGCCTGGGTCTCTTGCTGTCCCGAGGGTCCTCGGCGTCGACATTGGTAGCAGAGTTGGATAAGCGGGGCAGCGAGCAGGCCCCAAACATGGAAACGAGGCAGCCCTTCTTGGCATTGAGGTTGAGAGGGTACCTGTACAAAGCTGCCTCGCACGGCTTCACCTTGTTGTCGTCGGGCCTCATGGAGACCCTGGTAGACAGGCCCGTGATACGATTCAGACAGGTGTTCACCGTCTCGACGTACGTCGTCTTGACGCTCGAGCTCTCGACCCCGAGCCTGCTGAGCACCTCCGGCTTCATGTTGGTGTTCTTGGCACACTTGAGCAGCTCGCTCCATGGGAAGAAGCCGACAGCCATCTGAGACGACACCAGCTCTGCAGCGCTGCATGCGATCAGGTCCCTGCGCACTGCCTCAGCTGAAGAAAAGAGGTGGTTCAGGCAGTACTTCTTGTCTTTGTACAGCGTTGTCACCTCTGTGCGCTTGGTCGAGTCGTCATCGCTGAGCGTGACTGACACGCCCGAGAAACCCAGGTCAAAGTCCACTGCCTTGACCCGCTCGACCGTGTGGCAGCCGAGCGCTGTCTCGGCGTCGGCCAACCCCCGCCACAGGCCCGTGGCATGGTCTATCTCGACCTTGCGCCGATTGAACAAAATGCGGTCGCCGATGCTTAACTGGTGCCAGGGCAGGGTGGCGAAGCATCTGACGCTGTGGGGCTCGAGCTTGAGGCAGTCGCCTCGCATCACGCACGCGATAAAGACGTCGGCCATCGCCGTGTCACATGCGGAGCGCACACTCTTGACCGCGGAGAGGCCACGCACCTGCACTTCGACCTGGGTGAGCTCGCCCGTGTCCCGGTCGACCGCGTGACTCAGACTGACGTACGTCTTCATGGCCATATGGCAAACGACCGACGAGCTGTGCTCGTACTCGAGCTTGATCCTAAGGTTATCGACGAAGGGGCGCGTGATATCAAGCTCAGCTCCGTCGGCCATCCGGACCAGGTACGTGGGATAGCCCAGCGTCTCGCCGCCCTTGGGGTCCCTGAAGGCCTGCTGTGGCGAGTTGCCGGGCCCTATCAGGTACATCCGGCCGAGCACGTCATCGATTAGCCTCCTGTGCACAAACTCGAGGAAGGCGGGCACCTGCGCCTCGGCTCCAAACTTGCTCGCAATGGCCTTGCGGGCCCGCTCAACGAACGTCGCCAGCCTCTCGTCCTCGGCGCCCGGCGGAGCGTTGTCGACCCTGTCTTCCAACTCGGGCTCGGGCTCGTCTTCGGGCCCATAGCCGAACGACACCATTACGCTGTCGGTGTCGCCGTAAACGATGGGGCACCTGGAGTCGAAGAATTGCGACACGCAGAGGTTGACTAGCGAGATCTGCTGCCTGCCTGCGGCTGAGATGAGAGGTCCGCACGCACCGGCCGTGCCATAGAACGAATTCATCAGGATCTTACACTCGAGCACCTGGAGCTCTGAGTAGGCGCGCTGCTCGTCACTGAGCACGGACGCCTTCAGCCGCTGCTTGCACTCGGCGCGGCGTTTGTAGTAGCGCTCCATGGACGAGTTCATGATGCCGTCGTCGCGGACGAAGCGGCGTGTCGCATCATCGTGCTTCATGATCAGCGAAGCGCATTTGAAGCCCTCGACCTCCCAGCTGTAACACAGCCAGCCCGACAGATTGTAATCGGACTCTGTTGGGGGCCAGGGGACAGTAGACTCGGATGAGATGTTGAGCGCGCTCATGATCGACGGGTACATGCTGGCGAAGTCAAAGGACAGCTCCAGGCCCATGCCCGGCCCCGAATAGTGAAGGCCTGTCAGGGGCGTGCACACAGAGCCGCCCTTCCACGCTTCCTCACTCACGTTCATGGTCCAGGGCCGCCGGTTGGGCAGCTTGCGGCCCGCAGGCCCAGCCATGCACCTGAGGTTGTCGAGCTTGTACTTGAGCTGGGGGACCTGCACCGCGTGAATGCTCTGAACAAACCCGCTGAACGCGCCTCCGCGACCGTGCACGATCACGTCGATGTTGAGTGTCGAGCGGCAGCGGTGGAACAGGCACGACACGGGATCTAGGACCTTGGCCAGCCTCGCGCACAGCTGCGAGTTGACCAGGTTATAGACGAGCACCTCGAAGAGGCCCTGTCCGCCTTGGGCAATCAGTTCGTCCGTGCGCCCGTAGCTCACGGTCGACAGCTTGTGCAGCTTATTACGGTCCTTGGGCGGCATACCCCGTGCTCGCCGCATGCCCTCGACGGCGTGAAGCACAACGTCGTTGAGCTTCATGCCGGGGCAGTCTAATGTGTTAGATCGGGTCTCTGCCATCCTGAACAGATCGATCACATTGGCACCACAGCTGTTCATCTTGAAGTGGCCCAGCTTCATCTTGCCCTTGTTGAAACGGTTGATAGCCTCCCTGGTGAGCTTTTCACAGGTCTCGGTGCCCCGCGTGATCAGATCGCTCAGCTCCTTCAGCAGCGCGTCATACAAGTTGATCAGGCTAGGCGTCTCAAACTGGAAGACGGGTTGCAGCCGGCTGCCAAATTTGTTAGACACAAACAGGCTGTCCCACAGCGCGCGCAGCTTGGCACCATTTTCAGGGCTGACGCCGCTGTGGCCCCGGGTGCAGCACCGGCTCTCGTAGAAGCGCACGCGCTGCTGCAGCACCCTCAGGTCGAAGCCGGCGTTGTACACGTAGATCAGATCAATACTCTGGCTGGTCAGCGCCGTCAGCACCTGGCACAGCAGGGAGAACTCGCTGGTGCAGGCGTACATCCGGATTCGGTTTGGGTCACCGATGCCCACAGAACGTGCCACTGGAGCATTGTGGTCCGGGGGTGGGCCGGTGACCTTGGCTGTGTTGTAAAACACCATGAGGCTCTTCCTGTGTTTGCCATGCTCCTTACGTCTGTTCCTGCGCAGGAACACCAGGGAAACACAGGTAATCTCGTGCTGTTTGCCGACCATATCTGCGGGCAGGTTGGGGATGTTCACTTTCGACTTGCCTCGCGAGCCGGCCAGCTTTCCGGCCAGTTGGCGGGCGAATGCTTTGAGGGTCTCCACCTTCTTCTCGGTGCAGTAGGGGTTGTCTGCGGAAAACTGAGGACACTGGGTCGCGCGGTTCCTGTACTTCTCGTTGACCACCGTCTCAATGTCGAGGCACGCGCTGTTGTACAAGAAGCTGCAGTGCTTTGCGTCGAAGGCTAGCGCCTCAGCCTCTGAGAGCTCGTGGTCGTAGATCAGGTCCCGGAGAGACAGGGGCATCACCACAGGGGTGGTCAGCAGCCGGTCGACCTCTGTCTCGGGGAGGAAGTAGAGCCGGCCGAACATCAGGCCGGAGCACAGCGCCGGGACGTTGCCGTCGCGTGGCATGTAGTAGCCCTTCTCTCCGCTGAAGTCGCCAAAGGTGAGGGCTCCCGCCACCGTAGCCAAGTACCTGTTGGCCAGGGTGACGGAGGCGAGCGGGAAGACCTGAGCATCCACGGGCCTCTTGATGTCGTCCTGCCGTACTTTCAAGGGCACAGGCTCGGCAACCATGTGCTGTCTCCATTGGGCCTTTACGCGCTCCCAGGTCTCGGGTGAGGACTCACCCAGCTCCAGGTCGTAGCCCACCACCAGGGCGATGTCCTTCACCTGCATTGAGACAGTACAGCCAAGTAAGCGGTTAGGCCCATACACGGCCAGGGCCCTGCACAGCAGGCTGTGGTGCTGCTGGTCGTACATGACCGACTTGACGAGCAGTCCCACCAGGCAACGCTCGCGAGCCAGGTCGACGCTGCGCCAGGTGGGGTACATGTCTGGGAACGCGGACATGAAGGGGAACGGGCCATCCATAGCGGTAGTGGTGCTTTGCAGATACAAAAACCCTATCAGTATATGGAGGAGGGACTATATGCAACTTTACATGATAAGATTAGTCTCCGCCCCAGCAGCACACACAAAAATCTAAAACCAAAAAGGTGTTTTCTTCCAGGCGGAGCTGCTGATTGGGCCTTGGTGTAGGATGCCTCGGGCTCGAACCAAGCCGTGCGACAGTGAGCTCCTGCCACCGGGGGCGCCCCCGCGCACCCGCTACACTGTGGCTTACCCCAGCGTGAGTGTGCCCAAGTACAGGCATGTCATGTTCCTTGCTGTCGAGAAGACCCTGCTGTACGACAAGGGTTCAGATGTGTACTGCTTTGCAGCGCTCGGGAGCCAGGGACGCTCGCTGTTCCAACTGCTGCTCTATATCTCCTACTGCTTCAAGGGCAAGGTGTTCCAGATCACTCTGGAGAACCCCCAGGTGCACCATATGTCGCCGCCGATCCGTGAGGACTTTGCAGAGGCCCTGCTCTTCTGCTTCGTCCTAGACCTGTCTGAGGACCCGCCGACCGACGCACCGGCTTCGGCCGGGGAGCCCGACGTCAGCGATGACAGTGACACCGAGAGCCTCGAGGACATGGGCGTGTTCATGGACCAGGAGACGCCTGCGCTGGGGATATACGAAGAGGCCTTCAACGCGTTCATGCGGCTAGGCCTGGTGAAGCACAAGGTATCGTCACTCAACTACGCCATGATCAACATGCGCGACAGCAAGGGCGAGGTGAGCGCTGGGTTCGCCTGCCTGGACTACGTGTCCGACACCTTGGTTTCGAGAAACATGGACAAGAGTAAGGTGCGAAAGTTGATGGGCTCGGCGTACACACCTGCCTGCTCGTCGGGCAGCAGATCGCACGCCGTCCCCGCCACGATCCAGGACCTGAGCCTGGAAGCTCTGCGCGAGTCTGTGTCGACGATCGTCGACTTGGACTTCCCGCATCAGGGCAAGCAGCTCTTCCACTCCCTGATGGATGCCATGTTGGCCGAAAACCTGTTCTCTCAGGGTTACTTGGCCAAGGCGTACAATGCGGGCCGTGAGGGCGACCGAACTTTCCTGGTGAAGCTCCAGGACCTGGTTGACAAGTTGGCGGCCACCGGAAACGCAACCTGGGTGGACACGCATCCCTTGATCGTGTTCGAGTACAAGATGGACTCGCTGATCACCAGGGAGCAGCCCGCAGCCTTTCTGGACATCATTCTTCACAAGCATGTGCCGCTGCCCCAGGGCCTGCTGAGCAAGACGATCAACGAGCTGGGTGAGCGGCGCAGGATGGCGCCGCTCAGCGCAGTTTTCCTCGATGGAGGCTGCGGTTGCTTGGACGAGTGCACCCGAGAGTGCGTGGCCTCGTACGCTTGCCTGTACAACACGTCGGACGAACACCCATTCCATATAGTGTCCCAGGGGGATACGTTAGAGAGCCTGTTCCCGCACCTGGCCAAGCTGAGCCGCCTTGCCAAGGAGGTGAAGACCAAGTGCAGCGACATGGGCAGCCTTCCGCTGCCCATGTTTGAGAGCATGGCTACCATGGTGTACACGTGCCTGGCCGAGGTCCGGTTCAGCGCGCCAGAGCGCGTGGAGAGCATGTACACAGGGCTCCGGTCTCTTACCGGCGACTCGCGGTCCAACTCGGCCCTGTCACTGGGCCAGCGGTGCCCCGAGATATACAGGGGTCTGTACAGAGGCATGGCGGAGACTGCCACTAGCCACGGCTTCGACCCGCTCAAGCTGTACGACCGAGCGCTGGTCTCGCACCTGTTTGTGGAGAACTTCAATGTCCACCGGCTGTTCCAGGCCTCGACGACGTTCAACTACGTGATCGCCAACACGGCGCCTCGCTACACGATAGAGCGGTGCATGCTGTTCAACTTTACGCCGCCGGGCGAGGGCAAGACGTTCATCAACAAACTGCTATTGCGGCTATTCAGCCAAGTGGAAGGCTGCATCGAGACCTTGACGTCGTTCACGCCGCAGTCGTTCAAGTACCACAAGATGCGTACGGCGTGGACGGTCATGATCGAGGACACTCACAACTCAGACAAGAGCGCGCACGGTGTCGACCGGGATTCCTGCAACATCCCCAACGTGTTCAAACACCTGCTCGACGATAGCATCGTCGAGAGCAACGTGGTGTTTCGTAACCAGGCGTTGGGTGCGCTAGAGACGAATAAGGTGCACTCGGTTCACAACTGCGGCTTTGTGTGGACCGCCAACACGCTCGACTTCGCCAGCCCGGCCTGGCTGGACCGGTCCCTCGTCATGCCCTCCGAGTTCACGAACAGCGCATGGCGGACGCGCTCTACCCAGGAGATCGCAGACACGGTGAGCGAGCAGCATATGGACAAGATCGCGGCAACGTGCCTGTACAGGCAGAACCTGGTGCAGTGCACCAGCATGATCGCCCACCACAGCCTGATGCAGTTCAGCGAAGCCTTCGACACAGCCCGCACCAGCTGCATCGAGGTGCTGAGGTCGACCTACGTGCTGCACACCGGCAAACGGAGCAAGAACAACCAGCGGATGCTGGGCATCGTCAATCAGATGGTGTTCGCCGAGGCTATGAAGCTCGCATGCCACTTCGTCTTCGACCTCTGGGTGCCTCCCTGGACAACTG
Source organism: Poromitra crassiceps (assembly GCF_964638095.1). Classification (NCBI taxonomy): domain Eukaryota; kingdom Metazoa; phylum Chordata; class Actinopteri; order Beryciformes; family Melamphaidae; genus Poromitra; species Poromitra crassiceps. The sequence goes on along the minus strand of NW_028152179.1, from coordinate 175,624 downwards.
TGCGCAGGAGCAGGCCCGACGACAGTGATGGCCACGTCCGCTTCTTCAAGGACCTCAACGCGGCGCGCATGAAGGCCCTAGACCAGCTCTCGTTCGGGCAGGTCTGCATCGAGGTGGCCTCACTTTTCAAGCTGTGCTCTGCCGCGTGCCTCCCCGACATATTGCCCAAGGTCATCGACACGCACAGCAACTTCGCCTGCCAGGTCCTGGTCTACGTGCTGCAGCAAGTGTACGAGCAGAGCTGCCTCAGCCTCTCCTTCGAAAATGAGAGCATTAAGGTGGCGGGCATCGAACAGCTGCACTTTCCCCCGGAAAAGCTGCAGACAAGTTCGGTGGCGCATGAGATGCTGGCAAAGTGCGCCACGTGCTCCTTTCCGTCGCGAACCCGGGACGGCGACACGAGCCCCAGGACTCTGTGCTTCTCTGCAAAGGAAAAGAAGGACCGGCCGGATGGCTTCAACAAAAAGATGCCCTACAAGACTCAGTCAAAGATTTCCTCCGTGACCCTGTCCCTTGAAGTGGTCTACGACCTCCTGGCTCTCTATGCTCCCGAGAGCCACCGGGCCTTCTGGGACAAGGTGAGCACGGCCATGGTCGACGCTTATCAGCGAGGCGATGTGCAGGTGGCCGGCGGGGGGTTCTTCAACCAAACAACGGCTGCAGCCGGCGTCGACGGTGACGCCTCGCTAGCCCCTCCGCGCACCATCTCATTCACCCTCGACTTGAAAGATGACACAGTGCAGAGCTTGATCCTCGAGGGGACCAAGGGGGTGCGCACACTGGCGGAAATGTCCTTCGTCAAGAGCAGCAGCCTGGAGCGGCACCGCTACAACTGCTCGGCCCCAATATACTACGGCGCGGTGATCCACAACCTGCCTGACTCACCGCCCGACGCTTATAACGAGGACCACGTCAAGGAGGCTCGCGCAGGGCCCAGGGGCACCTTCCACGGGCCCAGGCTCAAGGTGTGCTCACCCGAGTACTCGGGCGTGCCCATCTTCAATCTGAGTTCCTTCTGCAGGACGCGCACCGTCTACCACCAGGGCTCGATCAAGTTGACCCTCAGCGAGGAGCCCCATGGGTTCGAGGCACACCGCAAGGCCCTGGAGGAGGACTGGGAATGGAAGGACGCCGTCACAGCGATGAACAGCATTTACTCCGAGAAGTTGTTTACTATTGAGAACCTCAAGGCTGACTACGCCTCTACCATGGCCTCAGTACGTCCGGGAGACAAGCTCTCCAACCTGGAAGCTCTGCGCAGGAGGGGCGCGTACGTTCGGGCCTCGGCGTCCTTTGCGGATGAGAACCTTCAACTGGGCTACGCCTCGGCCGGCGGTAGGGGCGAGCCATCGGACAGGGAGCCTCTGTATAGGATCCGAGGCTCCCCCATTCAGCAATCTCAGTCCGACGAAGAACACGATGCCACCGAGCGCCGTCCAGGTAGCAGGTCTTCTGAGTCTGAATGCGAGAGGCCTCTCCGCATGCTCTCGCAGTCAGAACAGTCACAATACGATGACGTAGAGGCCAGAAAGCAGAAAACAAAGCGTCACCGTAAGAGGTTTCCCGCGGAGGAAAACGGTTCCCCGTCCGGCCGCAGGTACAAGGAGAGGCGTAGCAAGACACTGCACAATGCCATCTGAATCTGTGTGACTCTTCTGTATCTTGTCTTTGGTGTGTTCCAAATACTGAATGTGTGTGGGTCTGTGGGACAGTTGGAGCCCGGTTTGGTGAGATGGTTGATTGTGTGTGTTTTCTACTTTTTTGGAATAAAAACAATACTCTCGGATCTTGTTTTTGTGTAACTTTTATTTTCGCTCGTCATTGTATGTAGGGGAGAGTGGGGTGAGTTGTGCCACTTTTTACTTGAGATGTCTTTAAAGTGAGGGCATGACAGTAATGCCTCCAACTACAATCTGTAAATATATTTCAGGATGTTGTGCACCACTGGGAACACTCCCTTTGGATCTTAAATAAACTGTTAAAAAAATATGGCTATTCTTAAAAAAGTGGTCTCTTGGCACAACTTGCCCCCGGTGCGGGGTAAGTTGTGCCTTTGGAGAGAATACGTTGGGGTAAATTGTGCCATTGATTACTGAAGTAAAACAGAACATTTTCATCTCATATACTGTAATGCTATATCAAAGCAAGACAAAATAAAGATAACACTAAAGTCCAGTGTACTATAACAGGGTTAAACAAGGCTAAACGGTAGCAGCAGTTGACCTACATATTTAACATTTTCAGAAATAAAGATTATGTTCAAAATGAACAAAATTAACTATCACAGAGCCAGGCTACACTTGCCAATACTGCAATATTCTTCAACAAGGTCTATTTAAACATTTAAGAACAAAATGAAATAAAATTTCACTAAATCAACTGCAACTGCACTGACACAACTTAACCCAGGCCTTTTGGCACAAATCACCCCATCCCCACCATTTTAACAAACTTGTATCATATAGCTGGTTTGGAGTTAACAGTATAGCCTCATATTGTAGCTTACTAAAACACTAACACATGTGTGAAATGTTTTCAAGCTTGTCTATAATTGTTCAGACACAACAATCAATAAACCTTGATCATAAAAAAATTACTTTGAGAGGCAAAAAACATTTTTTTGAACATAAATGTGCTTAGCTCTTGTGCCATCTGCCTCCCTTCTTTGCAGAGTGAGTAAAATTGATGCCTCTTCAAAAATGTGTGGTCACATGACCAATTTCTTCTATGGTTTTCTAGATACAAGGGGTGGCACAACTTCCCCTCTGGCACAACTCACCCCACTCTCCCCTACACAACAAACACCAAAATCGTTCTCGTTTTAGGAAACAAAATCAACCAGAATGTGAAAATCCACCCTACCACCGTGTGCACACTGCACACTGCACAGTTCACCAAGCAGTCATCATCATCATCATACACGGACCAGAGATCGCAAACCCCAGACCCCCAAACACAACCCTCGCCCCGGTTCCCTGGTCACCAAGTCCCTGCCGTCACAGCACGGCCATCTCCGAGTTTTCGTGATAGAGTCTGAATGCGGGAGGCCTCTCCGCATGCTCTCGCAGTCAGAACAGTCACAATACGATGACGTAGAGGCCAGAAAGCAGAAAACAAAGCGTCACCGTAAGAGGTTTCCCGCGGAGGAAAACGGTTCCCCGTCCGGCCGCAGGTACAAGGAGAGGCGTAGCAAGACACTGCACAATGCCATCTGAATCTGTGTGACTCTTCTGTATCTTGTCTTTGGTGTGTTCCAAATACTGAATGTGTGTGGGACAGTTGGAGCCCGGTTTGGTGAGATGGTTGATTGTGTGTGTTTTATACTTTTTTGGAATAAAAACAATACTCTCGGATCTTGTTTTCGTGTAACTTTTATTTTCGCTCGTCATTGTATGTACACAACAAACACCAAAATCGTTCTCGTTTTAGGAAACAAAATCAACCAGAATGTGAAAATCCACCCCACCACCGTGTGCACACTGCACACTGCACAGTTCACCAAGCAGTCATCATCATCATCATACACGGACCAGAGATCGCAAACCCCAGACCCCCAAACACAACCCTCGCCCCGGTTCCCTGGTCACCGAGTCCCTGCCGTCACAGCACGGCCATCTCCGAGTTTTCGTGATAGGCATGCGTGTGAGTGGTCATGATCTTGTAGTCGCCATTGACACAGCTGTAGTACAGCGCATGCACAACGGTGGTGAAGAAGCACTTGCTGATCGCATCAAACTGTTTCCAGCTGCTCATATCGGGCATAGGGCTGGCTGCCGGGACCCGGTGCACCAGCCTGCCCTCCGTCAGCGGGGTTGGCCGGCACGCTGTGCCGACGCTCGGCATCTCGTACCAAGCGGCCAACTTCACGTCGCCCGGGTAGCCCATCCGCATCACGCCTTTGGGCAGCTTCCCGATCGCGGCGCAGGCTATTCCGACGTCGCCCTCCACGTAGATGTGCGTGAAGTACGAGCGCCTGCGGTCCGGCGGCTCGGGTAGCTTTGCCCTGCCGGGGAAGGTGTCCAGGTCAGCTACCATGTAGGAGAATGTGTATTTCTCTTGAGTGAGATCTATGAGCTTCACACAAGCAGGCAGGCTGCCGACGCCGTGGAGCCATGCGACGACGGCTGTCTCGGCGACGTGAGACTCTGAGTCGTTCTGCCACACCAAGGCCTTTAGCCCATGGATCCTGGGCACAGCGTCGTAGCACTCGCTCAGCAGGTCACCGGCCTTCCACCGCAGGTCCACGATGCACCTTTCTTTGCTGCGCAGGCCGATGTCGACGAGGTCGCAGCCTGTGTAGTTGGACCCCGGCTTGATGACGTGCAGGGTCTGAGCGTCGCCGTACAGCCTGTTGCCGTACTCGTTGATGCTATCCCCTGATACCGTCCTGTGGATGACGTACATGGCGCTGCAGCTGTCACTGCCCGGGAACACTCTGATGGGCAGCTTCGCGCGCATGTTTTTAGCCATGCTGATGCCATGCTGTTCCAGTACATCCATGAGGTTTGCTTTCTCAGGCCGCGACTGGCTGTACAGGTACAGCCCCGGTGGCAGCCCGTCCGACTTCCTCAGCCGGACCAACACCGTGACACCGCACCCGGGAGGGTTGACCTTCCTCAGGTGCAATGTCCATTGGTAGGCTCGTGCCACGGACACTGATTCCTTGGGCCACAAGATCTTGGCTTGGTCCTTAAGGCTCGATCCTCCCTTGCCCGTTATAAGGAGCGTTTCTTTCCACCGGCCGCACAGTCTAATCTTCTTCCTCTGGCTCAGACCTTCTTTGCACCGCTCCTCAGCCTTACCGCTCTTTGTGTCTTCATCCCTGGTATCATCGCCCCCCGCGCCAGCTGCCGCCAGGGCCCTTATTATCCACGGCATTGAAGTCCTGTGCTGATCGCAAATGGCCTCCGGCAAAAGGCCTAGCTGGCTGAGCGGCTCGTTGACGGCACCGCGAACGAACACTTTGTCACCTATCACGGGCACCGGTTCGAGAGTCAGCGCTCTGATCAGCTCACAGCAGAGCAACGGCGATGACGGCAGCTTCGACATGTTCAACACTCCGGCCTTCACAGGCCTCGTGCCTGACATGCTACGCGTTGCGTGTGCCGAGAAGTCGGCCAGGAATCAGGCTACGTGCGGCAACAAGTGCACGGTCCTATACAGGAAACTCTCATCGATCTCGCACGAGCCGCAGCGGCCGCTCGTGGCTCGCGCCGTTGCCAAGGACACTGCCACCAAATGCCTGGTGTGTGAGATGAGCCTGGTCAAGACCAGCAAGCTGTCTTCACGCTCGGGGATAGTGATCAACTGCGGTTGTGGCAATGTGCGCGTGTGCCTGGTGTGCTTTAAGACCCCCAGCGCCGACGTCGAGCCCTGGTACGCCCAGCAGCCCCACCTCCACGACTGCTCCACGCTCAAGTTATTCTTCTGCGGCGAGTGCAAGTTATTTAACAGAGTCCGAGAGAGGATCTGCTGCCGTTGGGCGTGCCCCCAGTGCGCAAGAACGATCGAGAGATGCCGCATCTGCTCCGCGCCCGTCCCTACTGAGCGCAGGGAGATGCAGAGTCTGTGGACCGAGCCGAGCGGCTCGGTCGCAGACAGACGAGAGGGCCCGCGGCAGGCCAGCTGCGAGGAGGAAGGTCCGGGGAACGCTGCCGACACCAGCGAGGACATGCCCGAGGCTTACAGAGAAGCAAACAGGGAGCGGGTGATAGCCAAGGTGACGCGATCAAAGTACCTGGAAGCGAAGGACATCCAAGTCCTGTTCGCCGACTTCCTTCCCGACCCGAAACGGTGCACGTGCTTGCCGGACGAATTCCCGGGCGTCATGTGCCCGGGCTGCACGCCGCTGCTGACCGTCATGCGGCTACTGAGCGAGAACACAGATCCTGTGATGGCCAAGTTCGCCAAGGACGCTGTGCCGGGCCGGGCCCTCGTCCGTAATGTCTACAACAAGGCCCTGCTGCAGGCCATGTTCACCGACCCCCGGCTACCGCCGTGCGCCAACGGCGTCGCATGCAAGGGGATGTTGCTGCGCCGGCCCGACGGTCAGGTCCATTGCAAGCCCCTGCCGTCGCTGCTCTCTCCCGAGGCCTACCGGACTCTGGACCCGGAAACCGACCCGGTCGAGCCGTGCTCCTGCATCCTGTGCCTGCTCTTTCACCAGACCGCTACCGTGCTCGCCAACGCTAGCGTTGAAAGGCAGAACCTGGAGCCGCTTCCCAGAGAGCCGGTGTACTACTTCAACATCAAGCTGGCTCATGATGTCGGCGTCCCTGAAATCTCCATCCAGGACTGCGGCATCCAGCACCTGATCCGCTTCCAGGGCCGGGCGGGGAGCTACAAGCCTGAATTCTACTACGACTGGACGGAAATGCTCGGGGTCCTCTGCGTCGACGACAGCGGCTCTGTCATCTTCAGGCCGTCGCCGCAGTAGCACAGAAGGAACCCAGCATCTCATATCGTCGTATATGTGTCTGTTTTCCTCAGAGAAGCTGTGTATATAGGATGTTGTACAATTTCTACTGCAACGCCTAGAATTAGACAAAGCTGTCGTGTGTCCTACGGATGCCCAATTGATTGATTGAATGCTGTCTGAGGCTGGGCCGGAGGGGACTGGGGACCTGGGACCGTCGTGGCAGTCGGGAGGGCTGTGGTGATTGTGGGACCAGGACCAGATTGTGCTGACGGAAATGTGCTGACCAATGACAAAAAATAAAAACAATGTTCTACAAGAATCATCAGAGTATGCATTTCTTATTTTATTCTTCACAACATTTCACAGGTTATGACAGAGAAGCTTTAGACCAGGTTGTACATGAACAACCTTCGTCTAGTTCTAGGTTCCTCTAGTTCCGATAGAACTGCCGGCGACTGCGTAGATGTGCTGTGGTGTAGCGAGGCGCGGCGTACCATGTCGGACTGAATGATAAGAGTATGCATTTTTATTTTATTCTACATTTCACAGGTTATGACAGAGAAGCTTTAGACCAAGAGGCATTGTGCGGGAGGAGAGTGTTCTGTCAGAGGGCTACCGATTCGTCGGGTGGAAAGGATTCTGTCAGAGGACGTCTGTCAGAGGGCTTCTGCTTCGTCGGGGGAGAGGATTCTGTCAGAGGACGTTTCTGTGAGAGAAGGTGTTCTTTGTAACTGGAGGATGGACCTCCTGTCCAGGGGCGTATATATGGGTGTAACTCGAAGCAGAGAAGCAGAGAGAGAACTCTCCAGAGAGCTCCAGTATAGGATGCCGACATACAAGCCGAACAGCAGACTTAAGAGTCAGGTTTCTATTCCGCCTAGGCAGCCACAGCAGTTTGACCAGAGGTGTGGAGACTCGCCACACTCGTCTTCGGGCTCTTACGGGCTGGAGGGACGTAATCTGAACGATCGCCTGTGGCACGCACCTCACAGGCGGCCTAGAGACGGGATGCCTGGATGGGATAAAGCCAGGCCATTGATGGGGGGCAAACGGCACAGCTCGGAGGACAGAGCTCCAGCACCCTATAAACTCAGCAGGTCATCGGAGGGTAGGGAGAGCAGACCGCTGACAGACGGAAGAGGCAGCCACCGCTACGTGGACCCCAGCACGATTTTCGACTTTAACAGCAAGAGGAGTTCGAAGCAGAGCGAACCTGGGGGGAGCCAGAGAGAGAGATATGCCTGGAGCTCCGCGAACTCGTGCGAATCCGCACAAAGACAGCCAGCTTCGAATGGCTTTGGAGGCCAACGTGAGCACTTCCTGGAGGTCGACCATGGTCTACTCTCTGAGGAAGAGACATCCTGCACGGCCTTAGAGAAAGCTGTTGCCTCTATCACCCCGGCTGGCACAGACGTGGTGACTCTGGACACGCAACAGATTGAGACTGAAGAGATGGAGGAGGAATCGGAGCACGAGCAGCCCCAGCATGGAAAGGTAAGGAGTTTGGCAGTCTATCAGCAAACAGTGCTATAATGACAATGTTTGGCCTTGGCGTGACAGAATGTATAATCCTAGCACATTTGTGTCTGTTTCTCAGGAGTCTGCTGCTGCACGCAACCTAAGGAACAGAAAACCTTGGACCGAGAACAACAGCGAACAAGACAGCGACGACACCAGCAGCAGCAGCAGCAGCAGCAGCAGCAGCAGCAGCAGCAGCAGCAGCAGGGGAAGCAGCAGCGACGACGGCGACGACGGCGACGACGGCGACGACGGCGACGACGGCGGCGATGGTGATGGCTCGGCGCCAATGCCTGTCGACGACAGGGGAAGCAGCAGCGACGATGATGGCGGCGACGGCGGCGACGGCGGCGACGGCTGCGATGGCGGCGATGGTGACGGCTCGCCGCTAATGCCTGTCGACGACGAGCTGGCCGCGATCAATAACGCTTGCTCTGACGCCTTGTTTGTAACAACAAAGCAGTCTGACGCACTCTTTGAGGAGCTGGAGGAAACACTCTTCGACAACTCAGAGATGCCCTCGTTCATGGATATTACAGCAGAGATAGAGAATCTGACCCAAATACTAGAGGCACAGCCAGTCCGGAACCCCGCCCAGGCGTCGGTCTCTTCTTCCCATCCTCAGAATTCCTCCAACGCGACCAGGAAGCAACCTGCCCAGATCTCCCTGAATCAGAGGAACCCCGGCCAGGCGTCAGTCTCTTCTTCCCGTCCTCAGAATTCCTCCGACGCGACCAGGAAGCGACCTCCCCAGATCTCCCTGAATCAGAGGAACCCCGCCCAGGCCTCGGTCTCTTCTTCCCGTCCTCAGAATTCCTCCAACGCGACCAGGAAGCAACCTGCCCAGATCTCCCTGAATCAGAGGAACCCCGGCCAGGCGTCAGTCTCTTCTTCCCGTCCTCAGAATTCCTCCGACGCGACCAGGAAGCGACCTCCCCAGATCTCCCTGAATCAGAGGAACCCCGCCCAGGCCTCGGTCTCTTCTTCCCGTCCTCAGAATCCCCCCAAAACTCCCAGGAAGCGACCTGCCCAGATCTCCCTGAATCAGAGGAACACAGCCGGTTTGCAGGCAGAGAGAAGAGTGCAGCCCGAGGGCCAAAAAAGAAAGTTTGAAAGATTGCAGGGGGCATTGAGGAACAGGATCCAGACCAGCGATCACCTCAGCCTGTCCTGCTATAACAGTAAGGCATACATGCTGGACTGTATTATGCAGCTTCTCGAAATGACGACCTGCAGCCTCTGCCAGGTTGTGTTCAACACACAGCTGTACACCGACAGCTACTACATCCAACTCAACAGGGCCGTGAGGGTGGCCTGCGAGTGCATCTGCTGCTTCAAGTGCTACAAGACGAACGGAGGATGCGAAGAGCACAATCTTACATCGAAGAATGCCATCTCGTCGTGCCCAGGTATAGACATGATAGTCCTGAAAGCTCTGTTTGTGCACAACCACAAATGGAACATGAACCTGGTGCCCGCTGATGAGTTCAAAACCCTCGAAGCTCAGGAACGTTATGTCCACACCATGATAGAGAACCAGCCGGATATCACACAGCAGGTTTTGCTTACAGGTAACTTAAGTGTCCCTTTCGAATTTGAGTCAGTTTCCAAGTTTGTGTGTCTTTGTGTCTGTGTAAACGTAACTGATTTTCTGCTCTCTTCTCTATTGCCAGCCTACAGTAAGCTGCTGGACGCCAGGGACAGTATGAGTTTCAAGTGCCTGGAGAAAGTACCGCTGGATTTAAGCTTGCGCTACACGTGCATCCCCCACCTGCCGGCTTTCTGGAACCATGTCGCAGTCGGCCTAAACAGGCCCTCACCGGCCCAGATGGTGGCTAAAGACGACAACCTCCCCCGACTCTTCCATGTGTCCCTACCCGCCGGGCTGGTATTTCACTGGTGTGCCTTTGTGCTGGACACAGCAGTGATTTTGGCGATGTGGTTCACGCAGAACGACCAGATCCTGGGGCTAGACCGAGCTGAATACAACCTGGCCAACTTCAACAACATGACCTACGCTTTGAACCTGTGGCTCAAGTCCCAGTACAGTAGAAACGTTGAGGTTGTCTTAGGCTGCAAAGCTGTCGAAGAGAGCAGCTTGGTGGGCTTCATAGTCAAGATCTGCCAGCTTCTGGAGCTGCCGGAGGGTGGGCAAATGCCACCCTTGTATCCTGCGTCTAAGTCTGTGTTTAATGTTGAGAAGAAGGACTACATCGAAACCCTTTTCAAACGTCCTACTCAGGTGGCTGCGAGTGACATCGATCTAAATCAAGAACTAATCTGCCACCAACCATCAGTCCCTTCAGTCCCTTTGATGGTGAACGATTGCTTCGGACCTGCCTTGTGCAACGTAAACACTGCCCAAGTACAGTTTTTCTGATTAATGGCCTGCATTTATATAGCGCTTTTATCCAAAGTGCTTTACAGTCAGTAGGTACATTGACCCATTCACACACCGATGGCGTCAGTTTACCATGCAGGGTGCTGGCACACCAACGGGAGCTATTTGGGGTTCAGGATCTTGCCCAAGGACACTTCGACATGCAGACTGGAGGAGCCGGGAATCGAACCAACGACCTCTTTTATCCAAAGCGATTAGTGGACGACCCGCTCTACCTCCTGAGCTACAGCCGCCCTTAGAGCATCAATTACTCTATTACTGTCTACCACTGTTATAGTCAGAAATTCTATGATATTGGACCCAGGTCCCAATATTGGTGACTGTACTTGGTGCTTTGTACAATAAGAAAAACAAGTGTGTGTGTGTGTATCAACATGACATTAAAGTGTATCATATATTTTTTTATACTTAAGCTGTTTTTATAAGACTATTATTAAAAACATTTTTGTTATGATCAATCAATTGAAATTTGAAAATTTGAAAACTCTACAATTCAATGTTTTGTGTTTTTAACCCATTGTACCAGAGCATCTTAAAATGTACCTGTTGTACTGATGATATAGCTCTGAAACATAAATAAAATATTCGATCGATTGATACTTGGTGGTTTTAGTGTGTTTGTGTAAAACATGTGTTGTTTTGTATGCAATTCTTAGGTGTATTGGTTATGTTTGCAAAAAAGAAAATAAATAAAAATGAACACCTCAACCCAATCAGTTCCGACTCCTTGTTTGTCTGTGTTTTTGCTAGTGGGTGTCATATAAGGGTTCACCTTGCAGTTCATTTTGTGCGCAGTGTGGTGCTAAGGATGCTTGACAATGAACACAGCACAATAAGGACAACACCTAAGGTGCTGGTGAGAAAAAGTTTAATGAACACAAGGCCTCTGACAAAGCCCTCTCCTCCTACAAAGAACACCTTCTCTAACAGAAACGTCCTCTGACAGAACCCTCTCCTCCCACGAAACACCCTATCACAAAATGCACATGTGACAAAATGCTCCTCTCACAAGATCCTCTCAACGACGAAACATAAGGCATCTGACAAATAGGGGCGCTATATCCTCTTACAATGATATAACTCTCTTACAAATATCCCCGTCTTGTGAAAGTTTAATCGTCTTGCAAACTTGTTTTTTCAGAGGGAGCACCGGTATATACAACTACAACTATGAATGATACAACAGTGGTAATGTTCAGATGGAGCGTGACGCCCGAACCATTTCGACCTAGGATGTGGTTTCCCTCTTTTCCTACGCTCAGTCCCTTAGACATCCTAAAGAATGTGAAGGGTCAATTCTACCTGCACTGCTTTGAGAGGAAAACGGAGCAGGATGCTGAGCTCCCGACAAGGAGCCAATACCTGACCCTGGTCATGCAGGAATCGACGAGGGCCGCCCGGGAGGAAGCGGTGGCTTTAATTCTGGAGATCGGGGCAAAGTACTGGAGCTGCTCACCGTCGGCCGGGAAGCCGAAGGTCTCTGGGCCCACGGACATTCTCTCGTCTTCCGAGTGGGATGAGGACAGATATTGTAAGTTCCACATCCCCTATCGGTTTCGCCGCTTCAGCTCGAATGTTGTGGCAGTCCAGGAGAACCTGGCGAAAAGTGATTGGGTCCCGACGTTCTACACTATAGCAGACGATGTTACCAACTACGCCATGGCCTGCATCTATCACGTAAGTGAGGGCCTCCTTTGCCAGACAGTCCCAACGCAGATGCTTGCGACAGTCCGAACTAACCGATGCTCTCTCCCTCTTTTCTTTCCCCAGGGCCCCCACCACGTTACAGCCAGGCACAAGGACGGCGACATGAGGATGTTTGTGTGCAGAGTGGCGGAGAGCGTGGGCGAGATGCTGGCAAGGCAAGGCATTGTTAATGTCAATGCCGTGTGGGACAGCAACACCTGCCTGTCGATCAGGGCGCCATGTTCCGCCATGATAGAGCACAAAATGCAAATGATTGAGACTAGTTTCGTGAAGATGACAAAGAAGCGTCGGCGGTCCTGGGAGGAGCAGATCGGGCCCTTAACCAGACGGATGGGACTCCACCACAAGATCCCGTACTTCCAGTGCCGGACCCAGGGCCTGGTGATGATGGGATCCCAGCCAGGGTGCAGTGCGAAGATCGTTGTGTACTTTGACGGCAGCGCAGATTTAACCTTCCAGGATGCCATTAAAGCGGACGGCAGGTTCTGCGCCCATGCCGTCTGTGTCAGACGTAGGTCAGAGGTAGAGGATGGCAAAAAGGACATCGACATGAGCTTCAGCAAGGTAGCGGACCATCTGCCGCTGCAGTCGGACGACCTGTATATCAAATGTAAGTTTATCACAAGTTTATCGTTCCCCGCAGGGCTCAGTCGCTATCGAGACCGTAGATAGTAACCCTTTTGCTTTCTGTCCCTATCTCTCCCCAGCGTGGTCGATGTTGGAACTGACGAAATGGGAGTCCGTGTACATGTGCAGTATATGTCAAGAAGCCCCGGATTCACTGCTGGAATGCGGCCACCTGATCTGCTCGAGATGCTGCAAAGCAGGGCAGGTTGCAGAGAGCCATTGCCCTGTATGCAGAAGAGCCAAGCCCCACATCTTTCAGGTGAAGTTTGAGTTTGGCTCTTCTCCATACAGCGACACTCCATATTGTACATTTTGTAAGGCTTTGAAAGATGTCATACTGTTCCCTTGCGCTCACCTCAATTGCCGGTGTCGCAACTCGTGCTATGTGTGCAGAGACACAGTCTCTACATATCGCAGGATCTTTGTTCATTATGAAGACCTAATTTGAACCTGATGTGCTCGATATGCTGCGGAGCACATTGCAGAGAACTGCTGCCCTGTATGCAGAGGAGCCACGTCCAAAATATTTCAGGTGAAGTTTGAATTGGCTCTTCTGCGGAAGAGGCATATATGCACATATATGTAGTAAACATATATGTAGTATATGTTCATATAAGTATTCGACATATATCCACATATATATCCAGGATATATGTGCATATATGTGCATATGTATCACAATATATGAACATGTATGGAATTGGAACGTTTCATATATGGTCCATATATGTTTGTCCTATATAATTATATATGTGCATACATGTATAGATTGTATATGGACACATATGGCAATTGTATGCATTGACACTATACGGACATATATGGTTAATACATATAAAACTATATATGAATAATAACTATACATACATATATGTTTTAATTTATATGAACATATATGACTATTACCTGTGTATAACTGTATGTATTTATCTGTATTCGACATATATCCACCTATATATCCAGGATAGATGTGCATATATGTGCATGTATATCACAATATATGAACATGTATTGAATTGGAACAACATTGGAATCAAAACACATATCTCTTAATTAAAGAAATATAATTTTTCAAATTATTTTTGATTGAACAACATCTCAGAAGTGAAAACCCACCATAAAAATGGTTAGTTTTGTGCAAGACTTCCAGCACTACTGGCTATTTCAAGGTTAGTTGTCAGAACTTCCTTTACTCCCAGTGTGCCTGAGATTGAAAAATAAGGTTTTTTTGACAGTGGAGCCATTAAAATGCCCCATAGTCTATATTATGGTTTTAGTGTAAACATTATATATTATATATGATTTAGAAGCTCATCGTAAAGCTGATTCCAAATATGTAATTTAAAAGCTTCATAAATCCTGTGGAGTTATTAACCATATTAGATCCCTAATCTCTGCCCCAAATGCATCATGGGACTTCCATGCAAATTCTGGAGAAATGTTCACGCCCCCTCCAACCAGTCTCTCTGCTGCACCCTGGATTACTTACATGAACATAATGATCACATGTATGAGAATACTCATATGCTAATTGCTTATATGAGCATACCTGCTGACATATGTAAGTAAAGTCTTATATGTTAATTGCTGATATGAATATGTTATATGTTAATATGCAATATGTTAATATGCAACGATGTTAATATGCAAAATTGCTTTTGCTTCTATCGCATTACTAGTTATTCTATGCTATGTTGTGTTTTTCTGCTTACTGCTTAATAATTGCATTACTACGGTTTATTTTTATTTTTATTGTATTTATGCTATGTGTGTTCTGTGAGCGAGCTACTGTAACTTGTCCCAATTTCCCCCCGGGGATCATTAAAGTCTTTCTGATTCTGATTCTGATTCTGATTCTGATACACATATATGTAGACATATGTAAGTTTAACCCTATATGTTCAATGCGTACACAAACATATATGATTACATTTATGAGAATATCTGCATATGTTAACTGATTATATGAGCATATATGTTGACATACATAATAGTAATCATATATGTTTAATGCTTATACAAACACATTTTGATATGGAAGAGAATAACATATATGTGTGTTGCTTGTATTTGCATATATGCGGAAATATGTAGAAATATTCTTATGTTCTTTGCTTATATGTACATATATCTAAACATATGCAAGAATAACCCTGTATGTCCATTACATGTATGAACATATATGATCACATGTATGAGAATACTCATATATGTTAATTGCTTATATGAGCAAACATGCTTACATATGTAAGTAAATTCTTATACCGGTATGTTAATTGCTGATATGCACATATATGTAGACATATGTAAGTTTAACCCTATATGTTCAATGCTTACACAAACATATATGATTACATGTATGCAAACATCCGCATATGTTAATTGATTATATGAGCATATATGTTGACATACGTAATAATGATCATATATGTTTAATGCTTATATGCACACATATTTTGATATGCAAGAGAATAACATATATGTGTGTTGCTTGCATTTGCATATATGCGGAAATATGTAGAAATATTCTTATATGTTAATTGCTTATATGTACATATATCTAAACATATGCAAGAATAACCCTATATGTCCATTACTTACATGAGCATATATGATCACATGTATGGGAGTACTTATATATGTTAATTGCCTATATGATCATATATGTCAATTAATATTTGGATCACATATATGATCCTCACATATATATGCATATATCTCAGATGGGTTTGTATGCAGAGTGCATACGTGTACATATATGGTGACATATATGTGGACCTTGTGTCGGATGTATGTCCATATATGACATATATTACCTTTCCGTATTACAGCGACACTCCAAATTGTACAGTTTGTCACGCTTTGAAAGATGTCATACTGCTCCCTTGCGCTCACTGTCGCAACTTGTGCTATGTGTGCAGAAACACAGTCTGTAACTATTTCAGGATGTTTATTTGACAATAAATAACCTAATATTTGAACCAGCTGTTTTCGTGTCCTTCTTTAAACTCTGTCTTCAACTGACAGCCAGTTTAGTACAATGAATTGGGACTGGCCAACATGGGTTCTGAAAGGTAAATTTAACACAACTCTCATCAGTTTGTTATAAGATGTCTGCAGTTTCGTCTTGATACACTTGGGGTAAAGCGGGGAGCTTCTTAACACTGCCTCACAACACTGCCGCTCTGACAAAAATGCCTGTCATGCTCACCATTATTTACCACTCTTCTGTTCTGCAGTTCTATGAAAAGTCACCTAAGACTACATGGCCAACACGTACAAGGCAGCGGTGTCTGCTCTGATCCGGGATTGCCGTCTGTACCACGTGCAGACGGTGGAGGCCAACAACCTTGCCGGGCTGCTGTCATGCATGCGGGTCAAGGACCCCCTGGGCCTCGACGAGGCCCTGGACTCTGAAACCGACACGGTAGAGCGGCTTACATTTCTCTTCGAGAGAAATAGCCTCTTGAACTTGGTGGCGGTCGTCGACAACGAGAAGCCTAATCTGAAAGCCAACACCGAGTGGGTAGTGGCGATGGTGCGACGCGACGAGGACGACGGCGAGCCGGACACCCTGGTCGTGTTCTACGTGCTGGGCAATCGCAAGAAGGAGTGTCCTGTCCAGAGCCATCCGACACTGGTGTATTGCCGCTTGCTAGCCCAGAAACCCGTCACGGAGCTCTACCCCGAGTTCTCGAGGTTGGGGCGCAAGCAGACGGCGGTCCGTGTCTGCTACGAGGACCGGCCCCTGATCGAAGGCTTCAACCCTTCCAGCTACAAGACCCTGAGTGATGTGGTGCAACCCGGTCCCATCCTGGACGGATTCGGCAGGAGCTACATAGACAAGCGCGCCGACGCCGGGGTGGGAGAGGATGTGTCGCCAGAGCCGTGGACGCTGCTGGCGAACGTAGGGCCTTGCCCGGATCAGGTTTCACACAACAGCCTCGACCTGATGACGCTCATGGCGGATGACGACAAGCTGCTAGGCTCCGGCGGCTTCGGCGTTACGGTGGCCCTGAACGCCGACGTTGTGGCCAAGACAGCCCTGTTCCCTGTGGCGGATGACTGGTCTGTGCCTGTAGTCAGGAAAAAGCTCCTGGCCTATGTCCAGGTAGCCTGCCAGATGGAAGAGCTGTTGCTCGGCGTATCGATGAGGCACACCAATGTGGTGCGCACGCTGTGTGGCTACTGGTGCGACGGCGCAGAATACGCGCTCGGCGGTAGGGCAGTGATTGTCATGGAGCGAGCTGTGTGCACCCTGCAGGAGTTTGCCAAGTGGCTAGGCTGCTCGGACAAGATGAGCAAGGTGATGCTGACGGTGGAGTACGACACGCTTTGCGGCCTGAACTACCTGCGCTCGAGGTCGGTGCAGCACAGGGACATTACCAGCAGGAACATCCTCGTGTCGGCGTGTGGGCGAGCACCCTTCCCCGTGGTCTTTAAGCTCAGTGACTTTGGTACCGCCGGCACCTTCAACACTCCCGACCAGCACCATGGCAACCAGGTCAACATGCCCCCTGAGGTGCTGTGGTGTGCCGACTACAGCTTCGGAAGCGACATGTTCAGCTGGTACTGTGTCCTTTGGGAGTGCAGGTTCTCCGAGATTCTCTTCTGCTCCCTCAGCAACGCCGGCTTCTGCCATAAGAAGCACGCCCAGTCACTCGCGTCCATGCTGGGCTGCTACAAGCCCGATAAACTGGACACCCTCTACGAACCGCGCATGCAGAAGATCGACGCAGCCCAACTCCTCCGGATCTACGGTGGCTCCAGACCTTCCGTGGTCGACGTGAAGGCCTCCTTCAACGCCAGGCTCCTCAAGCTCAATGTCACACCCGGCCAGTACCAGGAGTTTGTCAACATAGGCCTGATGTGCATCACCCTCTATCCGCAGGAACGGTGCACGCCGGCGCAACTGCTCTCAACGCCTAGGTACCTCAACGCCAAATCCGACATAGGCCAACCGACGTCCGAGGCGCTACACTATGAGATGCCCGCGTCGGTGACGATCGGCACCTACAGGACCACCGATGTGGTCCTGAGTCCTGAAATTAGGAACGTCGAGCCTCGAGCCGCCGACGCCTGGGCGCCACGCTACACCGCCAAGTACAACCAGACTACCAAGACTCACTACGGCCTCGACATGCTGAGGCTGACGCCCGACCACATCCAGCCAGAGACCTGGTACAAAGACAAGGTCGACGAGCTCTGGGCGAAGGGGGCCACATTGCGCCAGCGATTCAGCGGCAATAAGCGCGAGGATGCCTTTCGGCCGTTAGCGGGGGCCGGCAAAGCCGCTCTCAGGTTCATGGAGGGCGTCTCGATTGTCTCGAGGCACTTGGAGGACGAGCTGCCCGTCACCATAGTGAGCCTGGACTCGATAGACAAGGACGACATGCGGGTGTTCAAGCAGAATCTGGTGCGGCTGTCGCAGAGCGTCGTCGCGCAGTACCCTGACATCTTCCACGGTCCCCGGGGCGACGCAGTAACTTGCTGCGGTGACAAAAACACGCTGCTGTTCCAGTACGCCCAGCTGGTGCCCAACACAACAGAGTTGAGCAAGTGTCTGAACAGCTCATTACGTTCTCAACAGCTCATTACGCAGTTAACGTCTCAACAGCTCATTACGCAGGTACTGCTGACGCTCCAGTCTGCCGCGAAAGCTGGCCTGCTCCCGACACAGGAGCTGCTGCCCTGCGACATCCTGATGAGCCAAGGCACTGTGATGATCGACGTGGTGAGGTACCTGGCCAGGCACTTCAGGAGCCGCGAGGAGCTCTTCGGCCAATCCGGTGGCGCCTGGCTCTCGAGCTTTGTGGCTGCAATCTCTTCGACCTTGATGCCTACATACTGTGAACTGCTCGCGTCCCGGGCAGTCTCCCCAGAGGGGGCGCAGGAATTCTTAGCCTGGGCACTGGCCACTTTCAACCCCACCGCCCAGCCCCTAAAACGCAAAGCACCCACCTTTGTGGACCTCCGGACGAGTAGGCTGACGTTCAACAGCTACGGAGCCTGCTGGTTCACCAAGAAAGGCAAGCGGACAAAAGGCAGGAGGCAGCTTGAAGTGTTTACGTACAGCAGCCCGCCCGTGAAGGTATTCGGGACCCAGGACGCCGACCCGAACCCCAAGCTCTTCGAAGACATAACCCGCGACATCGCGTCGGCCATGAGGAAGAAGATCTTTGGCTCCGACGTCAAAGTGTCAGTCACGGTCACCGACTGCACCCGCAGCAACATCACACTCTCCGAAGGCGCCCTGGAGCATGTGTTGCCGATCGACGAGATAGCCATGTCAGCCCCCGACATGGCCGAGGGCAGCTCGTACTACGCGCACGGAGCAACGACGGGGCTGGTGACTGCACGCAAGTGGGCGCCCGTGATCATGTACATCACCCGTTTCAAGATGGCGCCTATACCCAGGCTAAGCTACACTTACTATACACTCAATGTGATCTTTGTGCTCCTGACCGACCGGGGTACCGTGACGAGCGTCACAGGGCTGTTCGACAAAGTGAAATCTTGGTCTTTCACAGACTGCTGACTGTGAGGCGTATAATTGGATGATAGTAATAATAATAATAATGTAATAACACCCTTTGTTTGGTCCTCCCTACCCTATACCCTGCTGTGAGCCTTGTGTATCAGTGTTCATTAAACTTTTCTCACCAGAACCTTAGTGTTGTCCTTATTGTGGTCCTGTGTTCATTGTCAACCATCCTTAGCACTAGACTGTGCAGAGAATGAACTGCAAGGTGGAACCCTTATACACCCAGTAGCAAAAACACAGACAAACAAGGAGTCGGAACTGATTGGGTTTAGGTGTTCATTTTTATTTCTTTTATTTTTTGCAAACATAACCAATACACCTAAGAATTGCATACAAAACAACAGGCACGGCTAGTCATTACACTTTATGTGACCAGACTTCCCGGGGGCGGCAGGTATTCAATGGGGATCAGGCAGGTCAGCGACAGCGAGGGTGCACCGCCGTGGCAAGAATATGTATATATCTCCCCTCCCCCCCTTCCCTCCTCTCTCTCTCTCTCTCTCTCTCTCTCTCTCTCTATGAAAAGACACTTTCAGAAGTAGCTAATGCATCTGTGGCTTTGAATTAATTTGTTAATGCAACATATCGAGTAATCATCACAGCTGCAGCAGCTCGTGATCAAACTCATCTTCGTCCAGGTCCGAGTTGCCATCGGACACGGCTTGCGGATCAGGCTCGTCGTCATCCTCGTCCGAGTTGCCATCGGCCCCGGCTTCCACACAGACTTTCCGGTCTCCCTCCTGGGAGCACGACAGCTTCTCTTCGTTGCTCGTGGAACCGTCTGTCTTGAAGCGAGGGGACGACGAGGTAGGCTCAGTGGGCGAAGCGGTCTTTCCCTTGGGGTTGACCTGGGGCAGCTGGAGCTTCGGGGACACAACGGATTCTACGCGATAGGAGAGTTGAGTCTCCGCCGACCGCTCCCTAACCTCAGAGTCGCATTGCTTCGACCTCCCCAAGCTGTCCCTTTTCATGCCCGCCGATAGGCCCCCGCCGGGGACCTCTTCTTCGCGACGGGAGCTCTCATCAGGCTCGTCGATGCTCTCCGACCCGCTGTCTCTGAGGTTTTCATCGTAGGCCTCGTTTTCTTCCTCGGACCCGTCCATGGTTTCGTCGCACTTGTCGATGAAGTATGAGCATTTGGAGTCTCTGCTACTGCTGGCCTTGTGAGCTTTACCCTTGCGAGCTTTCTCGATGGGCTCCTTGCGTGCCTCTTCCTTGGCCTCTTTGCGTGCCTTCTTAGACTCCTTGCAGGCCTTGTCCTTGCGCTCTTTGTGCGCCTTCTTACGCTTCTTGCCGACCTCGTCCTTATGCCCTTTGCGCTCCACCTTGGCGATGACACCCACCTTCTGACTCCAGGTTGATAGCGAGGTGATAACTTTCTTGTAGCTGTCCATCAGAGTGGCGCTCAGCATATCTGCTTTGTTGTGCTTAATGAGCTTGCAGTAGGAGTATATGTATATCTGGTTGGCCTGGGTCCATGCTTGAAGTTGGTCTGCGTTCTTTTCGGCCAGGATGTTGTTGGGCATGTCCAGCAGGATGCAGACCGCGTCCCTGTTGACCTGATCGGCGTAGAGCCAGCGCGGCTCCATTAGCAGGTGCTGCAAGATCTTGGTCCAGTTGACACTGGCCAGGTTGGTGCCATTGCCTTGGTAAGCGAGTGGCAGTGGGAAATGTTTGATCATATATTCTGCTCTCTCACTGAGCTTTGTCTCTGCGGGCTGCTGCTGCTGCTGCTGCTGCTGCACCGCTGAACCCGTCGTCTTGCGGCACTTGGTGATGTGGCTGTGGTCCTCTCTGAGCTTGCACATCAGCAAAAGAGCTTTCTCCTTGATGTCTTTGGCCTCCTTGTTGATCTTGGCCTTCTTGCTCTCCTCTGCGGTCGCCCCCCTAGATCTCCTGTTGTTCCAGCCTGACTTGTTATCCATTTCATTCCACATGTGGCGTACCTTACTCACATTATCTGGAGTCTGGGCGTCAGGGCCGAACAGTTGGGCCCACTGATCAAGCAGGGGGTCTTCTGCGGCTACCATGGCCTGGCAGTAGTCCATGGCTGCCTTCTGGAGAGCCTTCCAATTGTTTACCATACGGCTGTCCAGCTTGCGCCTGTTGCTCCTTTTGGCTGCCAGCACCAGAGAGTCCTCCTTGGCCAAGGCCTGCATCCAAGCCAGGTAGCCCTTGGCGGCATAGGACTCACCGCACAGGAGCTCGGCGACAGCGAAGGGGATCGGGACGCCGTTGCTGAGCAGCCTGATGCCGAGGGTCACGAGCTCGTTGCGCAGCGGGTCCGAAAGGCGGCAGTCGATGTGGCAGGGTATGGCCAAACCCGTGTCACGCTGAGTGTATCCCCGGAGAATGTCAGCGTAAATGTTGTCGTAGAACACCGGCGGGGCCATGAAGTTGCTCGTCGTGACCAGGTCCATCAGCATGCATGTCTGGCAGTCCGGTATCTCCCCGTTGCCGTTCACGGCAGTGAACTCCAAGGCATTGAGGAACCTGTGTGTCGTTGAACCATGCAGGGTCGACGACAAGCCTGCCATTTTAGGGGGGATCGTCGGCACCACACAGTGCCGAGACTCGCGCTTCAATTGCAGGCCCAGGGCAGGGAGGGCACAGGACTGAGCACGATCGACGGAAAACTTGGTCGTCAGGACCCCGGGTCGCAGCTGCTTGACGTCGTACCACAACCTCTTGGAGTCTGCACCGCACCCCGCTCCGTCGTCCAGGCAGAGCATGGGCTGGACCGTCTGTTTCCCCTCTACGGGGTCCTGCCCAATGAGCGTCCCGAGCTGGACGTAGGCAAAGGATGGGGTCAGGGCCGACTCGTGAGTCGGCACCTCGAGAGACAGGTCCCAAAACTGAAACCTGCCACCCGTCGCAGCCCTCAGGTCTTCCAGGGTCTCCCGGTCAGACAGCGCCAGCACCTCCTGGATGAAGTAGGCCGGCTTCTCCCTGAACCAGCCCAGGGGCACGGTGTACGTGGCGATTCTGGAGGTCAGCTTGTCGACGTACCACATGTTCTGATTGTTCTTGTAGTAAGTCACTACGGGTATGATGGGCTTGACGCTTGTAGACAGTTTCTTCGCTGGCAGGTAGAAGAGGAAGTAGTTGTTTTGTGACGCCAGCACCATCTGCTTCGCGCCGGCCCGGTCAAAATGCCCGGCGTCCGAGAAGCACTGGAGCCGGGTACCCCCCTCGATCTCGGCCATGTCCATCAAGGCCATCACCAGCTCGGGACGGGGCTTCTCCTGTAACTTCTTCGCCTCGTCCAAGACCCGGACCCTGATCATCTTCTTGACGTTGCTGTCCTTCATCCGCATGCGGACCACCTCCGGGTTGGTCATGATGTTGTTGCTCTCAATCGTCATGAGGCTGCAGACACTTGACAGTTGGAGGCGATCCTCGCAGCTCAAAGGTCCCCGCTGTACCTGGTCGCCAAGCTTCCTGTACCAAGGGGGGTCCTTAGACAGGATCACCGTGAACCCTGTGCTCTCGGCTCCTGAGGCAGGCTCGGTAGCCTCCGAGGGTCCGATGATACTCTCTGCTGCAGTATCCATCGAGAGGATTAGTTGAAAGGTGTATGTGTTTAAAGCTCCAATCCCTCTATCTCACTGCTGCTGCTGCTGCTGGAGAGTGCTTGTGGGTGCAGACTTGCTCCAATATTTATAGTTTGTAGATTCTCAGTGACAGAGCATAGGCTCTGACAAAACCTGGACCCTATGACAAAACACAGGCTTTTAGAGAGTGGGGGGGCTGGGTGCACACGGCACAGATTTGTAAGAGGATGATATGTTTGTGACGGAGGATAGTGTTGTAAGAGAGGCACAGATTTGTCAGAGAGGATAGTGTTGTCAGAGAAGCGGCTTAGTCAGAGGACTATTTAGTCAGGATGGAACAGATTTGTCAGTGGACGGTAAACTCTGGTACACCAGGCTTCGGTGCCGGGGCTGCATGCAGTAGGCTATCCTCTGCTCCACCTCCTGGCATCTGCGGAGGAAGCAACATCTATCTCTTCTACCTCCTCACAGAAATGAACCTTTTTCCCTGTGACACAGCCTGGGGTGGTGGAAGCGGTAGGGGATGCTGCAGTGCTGGCCGAGGTTTCAGAGAAGCGGCTGTAGGGATCCGAGGAAGAAGGGAAATACGTCAACACGCGAAGGCTATCCACCTGGTTGGCTGAGGACGAGTTGTCCCATGTGTCAGAGCTCTGTGGTGGGGAGGCCGAGGAGCAGGAGAGGGCCGACGAGGCCTGGTTGGGCTTGGAGACCGGGGTGGATTGTAGGGAAGCTGAGGGTGCTATGGGAATGGTCCCCAAGGATTAGTTGAAAGTTGTATGTGTTTAAAACTCCGATCTCTCTATCCCACTGCTGCTGCTGCTGCTGCTGGAGAGTGCTTGTGAGTGAAGACCTGCTCTAATATTTAGTTTTGTAGATTCTCGCTGGCGGAGTGCATAGGCTCTGACAAAACCTGGACCCTACCAGGAAAAGGCTATTGTCTGACACAAATTCTATCGTCTGACAAATCTGTGCCGCACTGCACATTTCTTTCTTCCAGCAGCCACTAGTTTGTCAGAGAGCTGGGGTTTGCCTCAGGACATCGTTTTGTCAGTAAACATAGATCTGTGATAGATACACACATCTCTGTAGTTTGTTTGTAATAATGTGTGACCTATAAGATGTTTGCCCAACTATACTAACGGATGTTTGGCCCCAGACAGGAGTTTCAGTTCTATGTGAAACTACCCGTAACATCAGACTACCAAGAGACCCCTGTTGTAAAACAAGGATGTGTACCTGTCTATGGCTGGTTTCGTGTCCTTTTGATATATTATGAAACAAACATGTTTTTCAGCTCGTCAAGTTGGTGTGCAGGACCGCTCAACAGAGGCTTCAGCTGTGGCAACAGAGGACGAAGCGTCAGCAAGAGAGAAAAATATGGAATGCGAATTGGAAATGATGAAAGTTATTGATGCAACATTTAGATATTATTTTGCTCATTTGGGGGAGGAGCCGCAACCTCTGCCTGCAAGTCCATCTACTGAGACAGAAATGAGCAGGCGTCGCTGTGAGATCTTAATAACACCAATCCCGTTAAACATGGTAGACCAAGCAGAGGTGGTTCATGAGATGATTATGCTTCCATGTACCTGCTGCTATGAAGCACGCATTTTCAAATGTAGTATACATGATTTTTCTTATGAGCAGATTCGGAAGAAAACTAACAGTACGGGGCGATGTCTTGCGCTGGCCGAAAGAGATATGGGGTAAAATCCATGTCAGTCACTGCAGGGAGGTGCCAAAACCAGATGACAACGTACACAAAACATCACATAAGGTTCCAGTCCTCGTTCCAGTCAGCCCAGCTGTAACCAGGAAACGAAACCACCCCCTTTCAGCCAAACCACAAAGTGAGCAGGAGCACAATTGCATCACCCTTACACACTCCACTCACTTTCCCTAAACCCAGACACGGGTACAGGGGCAACAGAGGACTGCAAGAAAAACACTTACACTGAATATCCTGAACAATACAAGAAAAGAACATATTTACAGATATTCAAATACCACGCAGAGTATTTGAAAGACATTTTTTATCCAGCCAGCCACCTGATACACAACGAGAACTACACAGCCTGCTGACGGGGTGCCACCAGATGGAATGGAGGAAAATGCTGTAAAGAGGTTTTGTGGTATTCGAGTCACCATGTGTTTGTTGTTGGGTGTTCCTCTTTTGATATGGTTACCGCTAATCCTGATTACTCCAAATCCCACCCTGAAGAGAACAAAACCATGCTAGAGATAAATATGACCAATGACCAGACTCCTGACTTTCCTGATTTTCCCTCTGACATTTCCTCAAACACAGCCGCTCGTTCCCAAGTGCCCCAAGATCCAGTAGAGTCCAGCAACCAACAAAATATTTACTCACCAACCTTGCTGACCTGTGGGGTTTCTGATCTCTCTGCTGCTAAAAAAAACCCATTCCATCCAAACTTTTGATAAAAAAGTGTACTCCCCAAAACTAGAGAAAGATCATGAACCCACAGATACAATAACCCAGAATGCGGAAGATTTTCCCCCCGCCTTATGCTCTGTCCCTACTCGAGAATGAGTGCACAGGAAACGATGAGAATATTAACATGGATGAAATTTCTACACAGCCTGACTCTTACCCTGTGAATGAGTTTGACTTGTACCCAGGAACTGATATTGATGACGAAACTTCCTCTGGTGAGGAGTAAATGCTTTGAAACCTGAACTGACTGAAAGCCATATGTGTTTGACCATTTACATGTGACTTGTGTAACTGCTTTGATTGATCGATTTCTGACATTTCAGTCAGAAGTGATGTCATTACAGCTAAAAGATGTGTTCAGCTGTGCTTGTTTGAAATATTTTAATTCCTGATTATAAATTTTTACATATACATATATTAGAAGTGATACTACTATTAAAATGAATTGCTTGCTAAAAAATCCCCGAAGTTGAAGAAGATTAAATCCCTACTTTGGACAAAAACAGCTGTTATAAGCAATATATATTTTAATGTGACATTGAGTTGAAAGACGAGGGAGCAGAGAAGGCTTAAGTGAAACTGCTCACTCTGATGTTATCTGTCACATGGTGTTGTTTTTGATAGATGTTACATTTACCCTATAAGTGGGAAGGATAAACTTTTGATACCTTTATACTGTTGATTAGTTTGTTTTGAGATACCAATTTTACATTTAAGATGCTTACAAATGTTTTGATGAGTTTGTAATCAAAGGGCGGAGTGTGATGGAAAAATTGTTTGTAATAATGTGTGACCTATAAGATGTTTGCCCAACTATACTAACGGATGTTTGGCCCCAGACAGGAGTTTCAGTTCTATGTGAAACTACCCGTAACATCAGACTACCAAGAGACCCCTGTTGTAAAACAAGGATGTGTACCTGTCTATGGCTGGTTTCGTGTCCTTTTGATATATTATGAAACAAACATGTTTTTCAGCTCGTCAAGTTGGTGTGCAGGACCGCACGTACACATGAGGACTTACCTTTTTCAAGACCCAGCCTGCTTACTGTATATAAACTCACCCTGTGTGGAAGAGGCTCGGTTCTTCCACTGACTACAACCTTGTTATTGTCTCATTGAAACTGCTCAATCTGCAGATTAATAAATACTTCATTTACTTTCAAGAGTGCTTTGTGACATTTCCTTCTCTGGACTTGCTCGTTTATTGAGCTTACTGTTTTTTCCACAACATTACCGACTTGTCTATGTCTCTATAATCGAAATAAAATAAAATAATGATCAAACCATACCTATGCTTTCTGTTCACTTTATTGGACCTATGCTTTCTGTTCACTTTATTGAGCTCATCAGAGTTCGATGAGCTCAGAGCCATCGGCCGATAACCGGGGGGCCAAAATGAGGTCCCATGACAAGCGTTCATCTGTCTGCCAAAAATATCATGAGAGGCGAGAGAGGTACAGGAAGGCCCAGAGCCGGCCAGAATTCTGCTCACACACACACGCACTTCCATTCTTATTACTAGCCTCAGCCAGGAAGGATTTATTTATTTCCAGATGAACATTTACAAATAATACAGACAAAAGGATAGGTTTTACATTTGATCAAGTGACAACACAGGGCACTTAGACGATTTGATCTGATTCTCATATATGAAAGTTTGTAAATAAGAGTCTTCTGGGAGGTAGCGGGAGTGCTGTTGACTGCTTTGGGGAAAGGTTGCCCTCCTCGAGATCGCTATGAGAGTCAGTCCTGTAGACGGACGGACTTTTAGACTTTAAAGTCTGCAGCAGTATATGCCTGCACAGTATATGCCCGAGCAGTAGTTCCCCTTCTGTGT
The DNA here is from genome assembly GCF_964638095.1 of Poromitra crassiceps. NCBI lineage: Eukaryota > Metazoa > Chordata > Actinopteri > Beryciformes > Melamphaidae > Poromitra > Poromitra crassiceps. The sequence goes on along the minus strand of NW_028152179.1, from coordinate 148,558 downwards.
TGGTATATCAAGTAGGCTGACCCGAGAATCAGGACCAGGAAGAGAACTCCACCCACCGCGCCGCCCGTGACCCTGTCCGTCGTTGGGGCCAGGGTCAGAGAGGTGAACAGTTGATCCGCGGCTGTGGCGGTGGGGACCGGGGAAGCCATGGCGGCGGTGGGGGCCGGGGGAGCCGTGGCGGCGGTGGGGGCCGGGAGAGCCGTGGCGGCGGTGGGGGCCGGGGGAGCCGTGGCGGCGGTGGGGGCCGGGGGAGCTGTGGTGGCAGGAGGATCTGGAGCAGACACCCTCAGATGGGTTTTGCCCTCACCGTAGCCATATATCATCCCATGAACCTCGCAGAAAAACTCTCCATCGTCAGAAAGCCGGACCTCCCGGATGGTTAGTAGGCTTCCGCGGCCGTCACAGGTCATATTGATGCGACCACTGTAGTCCGTGTTGTTATCAACCCGACCCGGATTGTCACTTCCACCGAAGGAAATCCTCTTCCGTAAGCGTGTAGCCAAAGGGCGTTCAGCCACAGACCACTTAACCCTCCACGAGATGAGGTCAGTGATGTTGTACCCGCAGTGGATTTGGGCCGAGTCGCCCAGGTCGACGGCCACCGCACTCTCAGACATAGTCACATCAATATGCGCCCAGCATGCGCTCCAGCTCAGGGAACAGACATGAAGAAAGAGCCGCATAGAAAACTTGTGAAGGAGAGCCATGTTTCTCCTCCCTGTGATCCTATCCAGTCGGGTTCAGTGTTGCCAACTGGGGATGTGTTAAATATTGTGTCTTCCACCACCTATACCCAGGCCCCGGTCCCTCCGTCATCGAAGACACGCACTCTCTAACAGCCTGCGTTATGTCAGAGAGCATTTTTTGTCATAGGGGACAGTTCTTTGTCAGAGACCGCAAGCTCAGTCAGGTGCCGGTTCGTTAGAGCCTGTTCACTCTGTCAGTTAGAATCTCAGAGGTTCCTCTAACTGTGCGAGCCGGTCGACCTTAGTTTCACCCAGACCCCACCTTTGTGAAGGCACGCACTCTCTTAACAGCCTGTGTTCTGTCAGGGAGCATTTTTTGGTATATTAAACACTTTGACACTGTGTGCTTTTGGACTCGGTGGCAGCTAGATTGTGTTATAGGTCAGGGTTTATTTATTTATTCTATAGAATAACATAGAATTGTCAGTCTTCACATGCATCCTTTCTCGCCATGCTATCTCTCCCAAGCGGTAACGGGACCCGACAGACAGCCTCCGATGGCATCTTTCCAGCACGGATGGAGCCAGCACCCACGGACGCCTGATACTGCATGTCTTCTGACAGCTCACGGGATCCAGTCGTCTCAACAGCCGGAACCTCAACCTCACGGGCAGGAGCAGCCCTCTCCCTCGACCCAGACCAAGCACATCGACTCCAGCATGCGGCAGCCTCCGGGACCTGGGCGGAAGATACAGCTGCCTCTGCCGCATTCCGTCGCAACTACCCTAGATGATAGCTTCTTTGAGGAGTTCCTGTCGTACAACTCAAATACAGGTGACAACAAACTGATGACGCTGGCACACGTTCCCTATGCTGCCTCTAAAACCCACACGCTGAACCAGCAGGTCCTCCGGCCAGATCAGCGTGAGGAACAAGTAAACGACGACAACAGCTCGACCTCACAGCTCGGACACAACCTGCAGCATCCCGACCAGATGCTCCACCAGTTGTCTCAAACAAACTCCGGCTCAGACAATGAGACAATCGACGGAGACAGCGCATTGTGCTCGAACCCACCCGATGAGATAGACTTTTTGGCAGGCCTGTTTAAAATGCACAGAAACTCTCTTCATGAAACTCTCCAGGTTGCATCGCAAAGCGAGCAGAGACACAGGATCCACGCCGACGAGTCCCGCAGCACCCCGAACCCTTCTAATAAGCAGAACTATGGCCAGAGCGGGCAGGTGACGAAAAGGCAGTGCTCAAAGAGTCGTCGGCTCGTGCGCCGCGCAGCGACAGAGGACAAGTCGCACGAAGATGTGTTGAGGGAACTCCTGTTAGGGCTCCCTTCGTTGCACGTGCACGGCGTGCCTGACCCGGTGGGCGCTAGATTCGGCAACGGTGCGCCGTGCTATCTCTCCCAAGCTGTAACGGGACCCGACAGACAGCCTCCGATGGCATCCTTCCAGCACGGATTGAGCCAGCACCCACGGACGCCTGATACTGCATGTATTCTGACAGCTCACGCGTTCCAGTCGTCTCAACAGCCGGAACCTCAACCTCACGGGCAGGAGCAGCCCTCTCCCTCGACCCGGACCAGGCACGTCGACTCCAGCATGCAGCAGCCTCCGGGACCTGGGCGGAAGATACAGCTGCCTCCGGCGCATTCCCTCGCAACTACCCTAGATGATAGCTTCTTTGAGGAGCTCATGTCGAACAACTCAAATACAGGTGACAACAAACTGATGACGCTGGCACGCGTTGCCTACGCTGCCTCTAAAACCCACACGCTGGACCAGCAGGTCCTCCGGCCGGATCAGGGTGAGGAACAAGTAAACGACGACAGCTCGACCTCACAGCTCGGACACAACCTGCAGCATCCCGACCAGCTGCTCCACCAGTTGTCTCAAACAAACTCCGGCTCAGACAATGAGACAATCGACGGAGACAGCGCATTGTGCTCGAACCCACCCGATGAGATAGACTTTTTGGCAGGCCTGTTTAAAATGCACAGAAACTCTCTTCATGAAACTCTCCAGGTTGCATCGCAAAGCGAAAAGAGACACAGGAGCCACACCGACGAGTCCTGCAGCACCCCGGACCCTTTGAATAAGCAGAACTACGGCCAGAGCGGGCAGGTGATGAAGAGGCCGTGCTCAAACAGTCGTCGGCTCGTGCGCCGCACAGCGACAGAGGACGAGTCGCACGAAGATGTGTTGAGGGAAGTCCTGTCAGGGCTCACTTTGTGGCACGTGCACGGCGTGCCAGACCCGGTGGCCGCTAGATTCGGCAACGGTGCCTGCGACAACCTAAACATCACTGTCAGCGACAGCATCCAATGTCTACAGTGCAAACGCAAATACATCAGTCCCAAAAGGGTGGAGCCCCGTGGCAATCGGGAGCCCATTCGGAATTGCTGCCAGGACCTGGATCTCACAGTAGGCACACAATGGCCTTCGGTACAGGATCTCCACATGCCCTACCGGAGCGACCTCAGCGAGGCCATACGACCGCAGGTGGGTAACAAGACGGTGAACTGGCTCAATGGCGTGGAGTCGCCGAAGGGGAAGTGCTGGTACCTGAGTGGCGGGAACGTCGACGCCAAGGCGTACACTCCGAAGGGGCATAACATGATCACGTTTGACTGCACGCGCAAACCAGTGGAGTACCTGCCAGTGGACCTGTCGCAGCCACCCGCCGATTGGGACAAACCGTTCAGGCATGTGAAGATCATCGCGGAAGTAATGCCTCGTAATTCGGCGGTATACCACAAGAAAGGGCTGATACGCATTGCGGCACGCAAACCCCAGGTGCTGGGTGCCGTGACCACGGCTCACGAAATCCCAGGGCTGCTGCTTTGCATGACCTACTCCTTTCGGTCCGCAGACTTTGAGCGGATCCTGGACATGCACACGACCCTGCAGAGACACGCGTTCGTACCGCGGACGTACGCGCTGCACATGTGCATGAGCCCGCTGGAGATGCAGAGGTGCTCCGCCGTGTTTGTGAGCGAGTCGCCAGGGTCCTGGAACCTGGGAAGCCCCTGCGGGTTGCTCTACTCGACCCCCGACGAGTGTCGCGTGATGGCATACCATGTGACACTCTGCCTGATCAGGATCCAAATCCTGACGTTCATGCTGCTCGGCTTCACCCTGAGGACCGTGCAGCCTGCTAGACTGTACCGAAACGGCCACGGCTTCAGACCCGACATGATCTCGTGTCTAATCGACAGCATCCACCCTTTCCGGGTGCACCGGCTGACCGGCTGCATAATGACAGCTGATGAGACCAACAGGGCTATGCGGGGGCAGCGGGCCAAGGAGGGCATCTGCTCAATCAGCGAGACCCTCCGGAAGCTCGGCATGCTATCGTACCTGCCGCAGGACGCCCAGGATCTGATCAGCAACGTGACAAGGTGGGTCCGCAACGGCGTCGAGCCGCAGGGCGACCTGCGCGACGACATGTCACTGCTGACGCGTTTCTATGAGCTATGCTTCGGCAACCCCGGGCGGCTGAACTCGTTCACCTTCCTGGGGCCAGAGCAGGAGTATGAGCCCCAGACCATCGAGACGGGTCAGGGCTCGGTGCAGCCCTACGGACCGTTCGCCTTCGAGCTCTTGAACAAGCAGTATGCCTGGAACCAGGCGGTGATCGTCGAGCCCAAAACACAACTGCGGCAGCAGGCTAAAGCCACCCTGAATCAGACATCCAAGAAGACCAGGAGGTGGGGGGCACAGCAAGCTGGTGGCCGAAGAGATCAAGGCTCTCTGCAGGAGTCAGACGACTTGCAGCGCTCTTCGGCGTCCAGGGACCGGGCCGGAGGCCTGCACTACTCCCGCCGGGACAAGAGCTTCGAGACCCTGGCCCCGCAGGAGTCCGACGACTCGCAGCACTCCTCGACATCCAGGGACTGGGCCGGAGGCCTCCGCTACTCCCGCCGGGACGAGGGCTTCGAGAGCCCGGCCCCGCAGGAGTCCGACGACTCGGACAACTTCTTGTCCTGGCAGGGCTTAGTAAACCAATGCTTGAGCAAGAGCTGTGACGAGAGCTTCCAGACCACAGACCCGCAGGAGTCCCCCCCGACCAAGGACAGGGAGGAGCAGCGCCTTGATCTTTTTGATTGAGATTTTGAAACGATGGAATGTTTCCACATTGACTCAGGACTGAAGGGTTTCGGCTCACAGCCGTCTTTACACAGCTGTTTCAGTTATTATTGAATAATCATTCTGTTCCCAAATCATGGAAACTATCCGACATTATTCCTGTCCCTAAGAAGCCCAGAGCGACAGAGCTCAATGGTTTTAGACCGGCTGCGTTAACCAGTATTTTATCTAAGGTGAAGCCAAAGACAAATGTCCACATTGTGCACAACAATAAATTCAATTGTCATAGAATAGATTTTAAAATACTGTTATTAGTCTATAAAATACATAGCTGAATTGCCCCCACGCTACGAACCGTCTAGAACTCTTAGGTCAACAGGGTCCAGCTTATTAACTGTCCCTATAGGATCAAATCAAATCATGGGAAGGCTGCATTTACCCACTATGCTTCTGCTAGCTGGAACAAATTGCCTGAAGACCTCAGATCTGCCCCAACCTTACTTACTTTTAAAAATAGACTAAAGCCTTTTATATTTACCGTCGCTTTTAACTGCTGACAGCTACTATGCAAACCCAATGAGTCCTCTATAAGTTTTTAGCTCTTTCTGCAACTGCTGCGCCTGTTGCTTAATGCACTTTTTATACTCTTTTTTTTAAGTTTTGTTGTGATGCTTTTAAATGTCCATTTTATTCTCTTTTCTTTTCTTTTCCTGCCAACCATTTTATGTGAAGCACTTTGAATTGCCTCTGTGTATGAAATGTGCTATACAAATAAACTTGACTTGACTTGACTTGATATTGTACACTGTCTATTTGATCTTATGGTACATTTCCCTTTGACGTTGTTACTAAGATTACCCATTAAAAGACACAAGAAAGTTCAGCTGTTCTGTCTATGGTCTCTTTATTGAATGAATGAATGAATAAATGTTTTATTTTCGGTCATAGGTTATAATGAACCACAAAACAAAATGTAACAATTTGTGTGAATATACAACATCATCATACATGTACATATCAAACCATTTCACACAAATACAATTTATACAATCAATGACCGAAAAAAGGAATAGGCTGGAGCCAAGGCTTATGTTTTGCCTATCCTGTATAATCCATTAGAAAAAAAAATATTTATTTCTTGTTGTTCATCACTCACAAACATATATATATATATATATATATATATATATATATATATATATATATAATATATACATACATACATTATATATGATATAATAATAATAATATAATTTAATACTTTGTTATTACAAAACCACTGTATGTACCTAAGAGAACATAGCTCGCTACGTCATGGATAGCGACCGGGTCAGTGCGCTCAGCTCTTCCAGACTCTCAGCCAGCACGGTGCGAACTTGTCCAGCCTGCCCCGGTTTGTCGACACCATCCTCCCAGGCCACCGTGCCATACCACAAGTTGTAAGCTTCGTCTGCAGAGGCATCGATGGCTCTGGCCATTGGGCCGGGCTGCGAGAGGCCCAGTACGGTGCTCTTCGCGCTACTGTCTATTGGGCCTAGGTAGACAAACGGGGTATCGGGAGCCGCTGAATGGTCATGGGAGGTTCCGGATGCTGCGTCCATAGCCTGGCGCCGGGCGGCCAGCCAGGCGTCCCTGCTGCCCAGGGCGGTCTTGAGGTTCCCCGGCGTCCTACTGAGCGCCTTTGCGTAGGGCAGCTGGAGCTGCAGCCCGGCGCCGTAGAGTTCTGCAAAACACGCCAGGGTGTACGGAGCCAGGAACTGGCCGAAGACAATCTTCAGGGCGTCGATGAGCGCGGTCCTGTCGTAGGACACCACCCGAACCTCTCCGGTGTCCTCGGACAGCCGGATGACCTGGAGCAGTAGCCTGTCTGCGTCTGACCCATTGCGGTCCACCCCGGTGCAGACGGCCGGGCAGAGCTGCAACACGCCCGCGTAGACGAGGATGTACCAGGCCGCAAAGTAGAAGAGGCCTGCCACGGTGACCGTACGGACCGTGTCGGACCTGGTCACACTGACTAGCTTTATACCGCTGGCTGCAAAGGCTAGAGCCATCGTTGCGCTCACGACCCGGTCCGGGGCACTATCGCCCTGCCCTGCGAAGCACGGCAGGATCCCGTACCGGAGGAGCTCAAACATGTCCGACTCCTCACCGGACGTGATCACGGCACAGCTACAGAGCCTGTTGAGTGGGGCGACAAAGTATGTTTGGAAGTGCTTCTCGTCGATGCACAGGTTGCGGCGGCCCGGTGCAGCGGGCAGGCGGTGTAGTACCCCGCTGGCGAGCCGCCAGCCCTGAGCCAGCATCTCGAGCAGGTAGGCAGGGGCGGGATGCGCGGGGAAGGCTAACGTACGGAAGAGCGGGTAGCACCGTCTCGTGCGGTTGACAAACGTGGGCCACAAGTAGCCCGAGAACTGTACGGAGCCGCCGCTGTCGGGGTCGGTCAACTTCAGCTGCTCCGTAGCGACGATCGGGAAGCAGACAGTCAGGGCCTCGCTCACGGTTAGTGTGTTGACCGGGGATGCTTCGCGATGGGGCGGTTTTGCGTCTTTCGAAACTGCGGGCGGTACGCCACTCGAGAATGTATCCTTTACGGCGGGGAGTTTAGGTGTCGCGCTTCTCGGGTCGGGCGGGACCACCCGCCCGATGACGTCGGCTCGGGAGATCATCTGGTGCCGTTCTCGTGGGACCTTCTGGACGCCGCCGGGGCAGTCGCCATCCAGGTGCATTATGCCAAACATTACTGTCAGCGTGTCGACATCCTGCTCACGCAGTACTGAGCACTGGCGCTCATAGGCGATGCGGTGGGTGACGATGCGGCAGGCGAAGTCGACCAGGCCAGTGGTGCGTGGCACGCCGCGAGGGCTGTGCATGTCCCACATCAGCGCGCAGAACTCGATCACGGCCTCGTTCCTGACTAGCCAGTCGCTAGCGCGTGACGCCTCCACGGCGGCATGCTCCATCAGGCCCGCGGCCCATGCTGCGGTTCTGATGCAGAGCCGCGTCGTCGGGGGTATTGCCCTCAGAGCTTGCACCATGGACCAGGGCGAGCGATTGGCGCGGTGGACGACCAGCTCGACCCGTTTTGCGGCCTTGCAGCTCTTGCAGCATGAACGGCAGGGCTTTGCCGGCGCGCATCCATCGTAGAACTCGCCACCCCAGCCGAGTGGCATCATGTTGTTCTGCTCCAGCCGGGCCTTGCGCTCTGCCAGCCACTGGGACCTGAGCACTGTGTGCAGCAATGGCGCGAGCAGGGCGTCGGAGGCAAAAGCGCCGAAGGTCTCAAGGCTGTGCTTGACCACGGCGGAGTCGGTCACCCACTTAGCCACGAGCTCCAGAAGGCCGTCGTCGTTCTTTTGCTCCAGCACGATTCTGTTCAGGTTGGGCTGCTGCTGGGCCGCCAGTGCGGCCTTACGCAGCCTTCCCAAGGCCCTACGGCAGTCTTTGAGCGGGAGCAGCCACTGGCCCGCAGCTGGAGCCTGGCGTGGAAACATTGGGCCCTTCACCCGCACCAGGTCACCCGCCTTCACGAAGTACAGCGTGGGCGTCAGGGGTTCGATCTCATCGGTAAGGTGCAGCTTTGTATGGTGTCCCTGGGCATCTGCGTTAGCGTCGTCGAGCGTCCAATTGTACTCGTTGACAACGTTGCAGTCCGGGAAGTCGGAACACAGGGGGCACGGGAACTGCTCAGCCGAGCCCCATGACGCGCTTCCCAGTTCATCTTTGTTCGTAAAACTGTTCTTACCCTCTATTTCTCCCTCCTCCTCATCACCATCACCCTCTACGGAGTCCCCGCCGTCCGAGTCCGGCGAGTAGACCAGGGTCCAGCAGCAAGAGTCAGACATGCCCGGTCGTGCGCACGCTCCCTCGACTGGGGCGAGATTAGTAGCTCTGCGGGTCTGCAAGCTCGCCCCCAAGTGAGCAGGTGTCGGTGGTTAGCTTACGCACAGCGGCCAGGAGCAAGCGGCGGTCGTACACCAGGGTCTTGACGGAGATCTCGCCTAGCGAGATCAGCTCACTCATCAGAGTGAGGTCGGACCGCATGTCCAGGTATAGGTCCATCTGCCGCTGGTCGGCGGCCCACTGCGAAACGTGTTCGTCCAGCCTCGAGCGGACGGCCTCTAGCGAGACGGACGCGGCGTCCAGAGGTACCCGGAAGTCGCAGCCCGTGGGTACTCCTGTCAAAAGGGGCTTGACGGCCTGCAGGTCCGCAAGGCACATATCCCGGATTCTCGCAGGCACCATGAGCTTCATCCTGTCCTCCATGCGTGTCGCATAGGCCAGTGCCTCGGACCAGGGCTCGCATCGCTCCGCGCCGGGCCTGCCGCTGGTCAGCCTCACGAACTCCATGATGGGGAGTTCGCCGCGCACCCTAGTGCTCATGTCGCGCCACACCTCCACGTACTGGATGTAAAGCATGATGTACGCCCGTACGACATAACGCAGGGCCTCGGAGTCAGAAAATTGAGAACTCAGAGCCTCTGCCACGGAGAGCATTGCCTCACCCTTGGCTGAGCCAGCACCGCATGCCCTGCCGGCTCGTCTCCGGGCCGCTATGGCCGCGATGTCACCGACGTAGTCGTTGCGGCCGAGTACGGCTTCCACAAAGTACTTCAGATGCTGGTCGTCGCCGTGGTCCGTCTTCAGGCGAGGGCATCGCTCTAGGACCGATCTGCCACCCGCAATCAGCTCCCGCACTGTATCTGCGTAGCACGCCAGCGTCCGATCGTAGTGCTCGGCTGCAGTGTTGCACTGCACAGTGAGTGCGTCGCACTTGAGGCACTCTCTCGAGGCTGCCGAGGCGTTTGCTCGTTGTGGTGCGGCAGCTCTGCCCTCGACTCTGTCGTAACTCCAGCGGACGACCCGCTGTCGGAGACGCGGGCAGGCAACGTCGTCCTCGGAGTCTGAGCTCAAGTAGTGTATTGACATGCTCTCTTCGCTTTCGCACCGCTCGAGGTCGACCTTCTGGTCGAAGAAATTGTCTGAGTCATCGGAGCAGGGAAGCATGCTCTCGCTCTTGACCCTTGGGTGCTCCAAACCTTCATAGGTCATGTCCCACTCCATAGACTGAAACGAGTCTGACGTGCGCCCGGCATTTGTAAAGATAACACCACAGGCTTGCGAGAGCCGATCGCGCACGGATAGCGCATCTGTGTCCCTAAGTGTCGGGACCCAGAAAGACGAAGCCATGCCGCAGCTGCCGTCGTCGCGAAACGCCGACGTGCCCACTGCCCTAATTAATACGGGCGCCGGCAGGCTGCCGCTGGGGACGCAGCTCATCTACAAGTGCGACAGGTACCTGCTGTACGTGTACACGTGCCTAAAGTTGGACCGGCCAGAGCTCACCGAGGATGAGTTGTGCGGCATGTTCGGCGCCGGCTTCCGGCGGGAGGCCAGGCTAGATGCAGAGTGGCTGCCCTGCTTCCTGGCCAGGTGCCGAGACGGCCGCGGCCGCCTCCAGGGCCAGGGGCTGTCGGTGACGAGCGCCATAAGTCAGACAGACCTAGCCGACGGCACACGTGAGACAGCCGACGCTCAGGGTAGGATACTGGAGATCAGGCGCTTCGGGCACCTGGCACCGAGAACCCGCGTGCAGACTCGGTCCGAGTCCGGCTACGCCAAGTTCAGACGGACCCTGGCCGTGTTTTCCGACGTTGCCTTCAAACTCAACCGGGACGACAGCAGCTCGGATGTCGGGGCCTGCCTGGTGGTGTGCTCGGAGGCTGAGGACGCGGAGACGTCGGGCGGAGCGTGGCCCGCCTGGGGAATCAGGTGCACCGTGACAGCCAGTTCATCGCGCAGCACCAAGCTCACCGGTCCCTCGAGCCTGATCGTAGCTGACGGGCCGTCGCTGTACAGGCTGGTCTCATCGTGGCAGACCGACGTGTGCCTGACGTTCGGTGCCTGCTGCGGGCCCGAGATCGTCAGGGCCCTCTGCGCCCTGACCATCGGCGACCCGCGTCTCGGCACCAAGTTCAAGCTTAAGTGCGTGACGCCGCTGCGGAACGCAGTCCTCGACCTCAGGTCACTGGAACCTCGGTTCTGTGAGCGTCCCGCGCGACCGTTGCAGCCCAGGTCGACTCCCTCGCCTCAACCCACTATGGACCCCATCGCCGCCGAGCTCGCGCTGCACGAGCTCAGGCTCCTGCCGGCGGGCTTTACGGCTGTGGCCGACAACGAGCTGGTGTGCGTGCTGAGGCACACGCTGAGGGACCTGCTGGTAATTGTTCCGAAGCAGCTTGTGAGGATCCAGGCTCACAGGCGCCAGACTCCTCGACAGCTGAACAGGATCCCCGGCCTCTACGGACACCTGATCGAGTGGGTACCCTCGAAGCGCGCCTCGTTTCGAGTTTCTCTTGGCACCCACCCGGACCTCACAATCTCTAGCGAGGGAGGAAGCGAGGAATGCCAAAGAAGCGACGGGACAGATCGAAATGTAAGGGATGACGGAGACCGAGTAGCTGACTCGCGTCCCGGGATGCTGGTCGCGTACAGACGCGGGGCTCGGGTCACAGAGCGAGGTCACGATTGCAACCTGAGCCAAGCCGTGTGCCTGTCGCCCGGCACCATGCAGGTGTCGGTGCCCCGTGAGCTCCGCTTCGCCGGCTGCGTGGCAATGCTGTACGCGTTCGAGCTCCTACAGTCGATGTTCAAGGAGGCTGAAAACAGGAGGTGCGCGGGCCTCTCGCTCGGCTCCCCGCTGACACTGCGTGAGGCCCAGGCGTTGATGCTGGCCTACCTGGCCGTGGAGACAGGCTGCGAGCCCGGCCGCCGGCACCTGGCTTTCTCGACCACATCGAGGGACTCGCTGCGTGATCTAAGGCTGCTGTTCTCCGCCGACCCCGATGTGTGCCCGATCTGCCCCAAGCCCCAGCCTCTGTCCTCGGAGGTCACCATGCCCGATGAACTCGCGGTGCAGCTTTCGGACGGTCTCGGAGCGGCCCGGGACGCAGACGAAGATGACGAAGCGGCGCGACTGCAAAAGGTGGCGACGGGGGTCCTCGGGGCTCCTCGGCTCAGGCTGCTGACTGGCCACTCGGTGCTGATCGATCCCGAATCAGCCTTCGGCTGCAAGCCCAAGATCGTAGGAGTGAGCAGCCTGGGCCTTGTCAATCTCAAGATCCTCAAGGCCGCCGGGTTGCTGAGGGAACACAGCGCTAGCAAGCATGTGTGCATTTCCATGCCCGCCACAAAAGGTGTCGAGCCCCTGCCGCGCTGGTCGACGAAGAGGACAAAGCTACGCGACGAGTTCTACGACATAGACCTAGGAGGGAGAGCCCCGGAAGACGACGGCTCCTGCTTCTTCCAGCTCAACTACCGACCCCGCGCCCCAGCCCATCCTTCAGCCGGCGCGCCAGTCGCCGCCGGACCGTTATCGGGCCGCGAAGCCGCAGTGGCTAGCGAGGCCGCCAGGGGCTACGTGGATCAGCGGCTCAGTCGTCTGTTCGACTGGTGCAGGCGGAGGCGCAGGCCTAGCCTGACTCTGGCCGAGGACGAAGACCGAGACGGCGGAGTCGTCAGGGCCTGGTTAGTCCGCCCGGTGAGCGAGCGTAGCCGGGGCCGGGGTGGCACGACCGCCATCGGAGACGGGACCCTCTTCCCCTCGGTGGAGATTGCAGCGGCACAGACCGATGCGGAGGGCCCTCCCGAGCCTCTGGATGAGTACAAACTCAACCTGTCGGTGAGTCTGCAGCCGAAGTCGTTCGCACTGGCACGGGCAGACAGGGGCGTCTCGCAGAGTGGCGCGGCGTACGAGGCTCACGTCGACGAGGCCGTGCTCCTGGGCCACTGCGCCAGGCTGCTGGCGGGCGACGGCGGCTGCGGGACCGAGGCAAGCTTCGATGTGAGCGTGTGCCTGACCGCGTTCTACAGGGCCGTGCACCCCTGCTTGCCTGCCATGGCAGCGGGCGACGTGACTCTCGACTACGAGCTCATCGTGCACGGCGGCGGGTCTCTGTTGCCGGTGTATGCCATCCTGGAGCATGTGGCCGACACCTGCCGCGTAAACTCGCTGTCGCAGTTGCGGCTGATCCTCGTGACGAGGCACCGGGGTGCCTCGGTGTGGGCCTGCGCTGTGCCGGCCCCGGAGACTCGGGAGCCCTGGGGCAGCAGAATCAATCTAGTCGGAGCATTCCTTTGCTCTAGAGACCATCGGCTGGGCCCGCTGCTGGCCCGGTGCTGCGACCCTAGTCCGCTTAGGGAGCATGAGCTGCGGCGGGGCTCGGCATTCCTGCTGCCGCGCGGTGACGAGGAGGAGCTGCTGCTGCGGGCCTACGAGGAGACACTGGGACCCGTGTTTGAGTTTGAGCCCGTGACGAGCGCGCCCTCGACCGTCAGGACCAGCTTCGGCAAGTGGCGGTTCCTCAGGCTCAGACCTCGGCGTGCCGGAGCCTCCAGGCAGCCCGGCGTCTCGGTGGTGGACGGCTACACGTTTGTGCACGCCGCGGAGTCGCCGCTGTTCCACGTGTCGGGTCAAGGGCCCTTGGTGCAGCGGCTTGAGTCGGTGGCCGTTGTCGTGCAGAACGCCTCGGCGTGTAGGACGACTGCGCTCGGCCAGGATGCCTTTGCGTGGCCCGAACCGAAACCCATCGGGCGGCTGCCGTGCAGGGACAAGACTGTTGTCCTCGAAGAGATGTTTGTACGGCCGGGTCACAGGGACCCCGTCGAGGGCTATGCTGTGTGCGAGAGTACGTGGACGAGTTTGGTCGAGACCAAATGGTCGTTTGACAGGGCGCCCGTCGACAGCGACGGTGAGCCGTCGTGGGACGCTAAGCTCGCCGTATCCCGGGATCCGCTCCGGCTGATCGGCGGCGCGGGACCGGCCTCGAGCTGGAGCGCAGAGCCCCCGCCGGCAAGGTTCGCCCCCGACCCGAGCGCAGAGAGCGCCGCAATGGTTCTGGAGCTGGAGGCTTCGAGGGCCTCGAGCCCTCAAGCGTGGCGTGGCTTCGACGTCCTGGCCTCGCGCGTACTCGTCTGCCCCTCGGAGCGGACGTGGAGCCGGGGCACCTGCCTGGTGAAGAACAAGGCACTGAGCTCGTCGTGCGCAAAGGCCCTGACGTTGGGGACCAAGCGGATCACTGTTGCGGCAGCCGGCGACTGGTACGCCACACCGGAGAGCAAGCTCAGCGGCTGCGAGGGGGACAGAGACGCCGCCGATGGAGTGGCGCACACATATGAGGTCTGCTCTGCCTCCGGGCTCGCGCGAGCCCTCGCCGCTAGGATGCTGTCGGGCAACACGTACGAGCGCCTGGAGATCAGGTGCCTGCGGCCCGACGTCTATGGCTACGTACAGAGAATGTTGGCGTGGTTCGCTGGCGCCACCGGCCCGTTCAGGTGCCGCACTGTTACGGTGTACTCACCCAAGGACTCCATGGGGCAGTGGACGGGCAAGCTGCACGGGAGCTTGGACGTGTTGAGCAGCTCGTCTACCCCCTACCTGGTCTCGCGCCACGACGGCTGCAAGAGCCGCAAGGCCCTGAGTTTTGAGCTTGAAACCTCGAAAGACATCATGTTGGTGAACTCGTACGGCAATCTGGTCTTGCACCCCAGTGACGAATCCATTCGCCTGGCAGAGATCAGGGGCGACATGGGCTTCCACGTGAATGCTGTTGACTGGCTTTCGGGCGAGGCACTGGCGGGCCCGGTGGAGACGGTGCACATCCGCTGCCGTGACTCACTCGAGATGTTCTGCAGGGAGGCACGCATACCGAGAGGTGTGCGGGGGCCCGAGACCTGGAAGCAGACTCCTTGGTCGTCTGTCAGCCCGGGTTACTTCTGCACCCAGGCCGCACTGCTCAAGTACAGGTGGGAGTCGGGCCTGTGCGGACCCGACCTCACAGCGATCGGCGAAGCCGCGCGAGCGTGGTCTGCAGACCCGCGCGAGCCTCCCTCCTGGACTAGGCCCGATGACGGGCAGCTTATAGCAAAGGGCCTCAGGTTCTGGGAGGCCGTCGACCTGAGGAGGTCCGAGCTGCTGCTCATCACGGAGGTCGAGGAGGAAGAAGACGCCACCAAGATCGAGGCAGGAAAAGGAGATGACAGAGAGCTGGACGGAGATGACCAAGAGCCGGGTCCCATCCGAGTCACAAGCGAGTGGCTGGACTGGAACGCTGACAGAGGCTCCCTGGTACTGAACTCCAGGCTGACGGTGGAGTTCGTCTACGAGCTGCCGGCGGCCGGCTGCGTGATCGTCGAGAGGAGCGACGAGTCGCCGCTCTTGTCACGGGTCCGCATCGGGCACCGCGGTTGCGTGACAGCCTTCTACAGAGCCGGGAACTTCTCATCGCTAATGCGTCGGGTGGCAATGGTCTCCCTGCACGGCTGCGGCCTGAAGCCCGCATTCGAGCTGTCGTCGACCTGTGACCACTCCTTGGTGTACCTGGCAGCCAAGTCGCTAGCCCTGGCCGAGCGGATCTCACCGGGCCTGACGCTGGGCCCAGATCCGAGGCTCGTAGTGGCGGTGCGAGGAGGTCGAAGGGCTGCACTGGCGACCGCCCGCGACCTGGTGCACGCCGGCGTGGTGCTCTCCCCGTGCGGCACAAGCTACCTGTTCGACCCTCTGCCGGAGGAGCTTGACGGCAGGCTGAGGAGCTGCTGCATCCCGCCCAGCCCTCGCGCTCAACTGTTCCCGGAGCGCTTCGGCAGCCGATGCAGCCAGCAGCTGTTTGAGAGATTAAGGGAAGAGTGGCCCGTCTTGCTACAGCGCGAAGACACCAAGCCTCCCAGTGGCTCGACTGACCCTCGATGGATCGGACTGATGCTATGTCTGTGCGAATGGTCCGGACTCAAACTACTCGCGAACCGGCTAGTGCCGGGCATGCTAGAGTGGTTGAGCGCGACGACAACGAAGCCCGAGACTCGGGGTGCGGAGGATGCGAAGTCCGCCTAGTGGAGCTGTACGATGCGGCCTGCACGGCTCGGTGCTCGGGCAGCCTGAGCTCGGCCCTGATGGAGTTCTGCCGAGACTTCGTGTCGCCCAGGGCTGTGTTGGCGAGCCCCGTCGCCCCCTCGGCAGACTACCTAGACCGTTACACCTTGTGGTTGATCTGCATCGGGATCTCGGACAGTCGGGCAATCTGCGGCTACCCGGGCCAGCCGGTCACTCTCTCCAGGGCGTGCGACGAGCACCGCAAGCTGTCGCGCGACTTCTTCATCGTGCCCCGGGCCGAGTCGCTGGCCTCGCTGGAGAAGCTCGAGCGATTCTACGCGCTTATCTTGCGATACCCAGTGGTGCCGGAGGACGCCCTCGACACCAAGGAGTGCCCCGAGTGTGTGTACGAGGCCGAGGTGACGAGGGACAAGTGGGAAGAGACCCGGCGGAGCATCTCGTGCCACCACCTGACGCTCAGACACGAGCTCTTCGGCCCTGTGCTATCAGGAGCCCCAGAAGGCGCCGGGAGGGGTGGCAGTTTTGCCGCCAAAGGCAGGATACGCAGGGTGGCCAGGGCCAGCACCTCGGCTACCATGTTCGAGCCCGACAGCCAGGAGCCGTCGGCGCACGGCCAAACAGAGCCACTCAGATTCATGGAGCAGCTCGAGTACCTGAAGCGGCGCGACGAAATAGCCAAGCAGCAGACGCTGGCCAAAGAGCTGTACCACCAGCTGGAGATTCACAGGCATGCGCTCGAGGAGCTGTCGAGCCCGCGCTACCTGAGCGAGTACCCGCTCGCGTGGCTGTGCCAGCTGTACGGCTCGCTGAACGCGAGCAGGAAGCGCGCCGAGGCGCTGGAAGCTGACTACGAGGGCAAAGCTGGCGACAGAGCCCGAGCTCTGCCCCGCATCGGCACGCTCCGGGCCACGCTCAAGACGGTAGCATCGACGGGCACCAACAACGGCCTTGTGGCAATGGTGGCAAGGATTGTCGTGGACCCCGCGCGCAGGCACACGGAACGTTACAAGGTGCTGCCCGAGCGGATCATGCTGTTCAAGCACCTGCTGGCAGCAGGCTTCCCAGTGGAGACGGCCGCTGACCTGGTGACGAGCGCAGCGGTCGTCGACAGTTCCTTGCTCATAGGCCTGACGCTGGAGCAGGGCGTGCAGCTGCAGCTGAGCAATACGGCCGAACCCACCGTGTATAACTCACGCCTCGCCGCCTTGATCTGGGTATTTGCACACCTCACGGCCTACTGTACACTGCGTGAGCTGAGCCATGACCACGTCATGCCCGGCGATAGCCCCGGGGAGCCGCTTGCCGACGGCATTTACGTGTTCGACGGCGATGGCGGTGTGGGCTTCACCCTGTCTCGCAACGGCCGGGTCGGGCACGAGCGGGTCGACATGTCAAGACTTGCCGAACTGCTTGCAATGCGAGATACTTTTCAAGAAGGACTTTGCTGACAAGGTCGCCGCAGCCGGGGCCGAGCGGGCCGCCGACGCCCTGGTGAAGTACGGCCTGTCGATCTCGACCAACCTTGTCAACTGGCGGTGGAAGCGCAAGGAGATCGCAGCCCTCGAGGCCCGCCCGTCGAGCGTCGACTGTGACCAGCACCTAAAGCGGCACTACCTCACTCACACGGGTGAGCTCGGCTCCGTCGAGGCTACCGGAGGCGCCAAGGTTCCTAGGTCAGCGGCGCCGGCCTCGACGCGCCGGAACATTCGGTGGTTGAGGCCTGTATGCATGAGGGATCGGAAGAGGGTCCGGGGAAAACGTGCCCCGGAAGCAACGGAGTAGCCTTACAGGGAGTGTATTAACGTAGGGGACGTGGTGGTGGTGGGGGGGGGGGGGACGATTGGCCAGTGTGAGATGAGTGCCCAGCGGGAGTTCAAGTGCCTGGAGATCTACATCGCCTGCAGCGGGTTGCCAAAAATCACCCTGGACAGGCTGAACGTCAATTCGCTGTTTGTGTACCGCACAGAGGACCCTAACACGATGCACATCAGCATCAACAGCGACCACCCGACCGGCGACCACACTGTCAAGAAGCTGCCCCGCCTGACACACTACCACCCGGACGCCCTGCTCACCGCCGCAGAGAGGTTCATGGACCACATTATCGACATGCCTGTTTACACCTACCAGACCAGGACCGTGCATCGCTGAGGGTCGGATGAGACCGCCGGCGTCAGGCCGACTGCAGCCCGCGGCGCTTCGGAGCCCAGACTCGACTGTGCGCACGACCCTTCCGGCTTTGGCTCTGTGTTCTAATTCGTGTCTTTCTTGACCTGGCTTGTTGCATGATGTAACTTTGTAAAACACAAATAAATAAAGACACCTCTATGAACGTAAATATCTGGTATCAGTATTGTCATTGCTAAGGCATTGTGCTAAGGCACAATATGAGACAGACAGGAGACGAGACATGCGGTTGCTGATTCAGCACTGTCTTTATTGTCAAACATAGTACATGCAAATAGAACATACTACACAGACAGACAAAGGCCCAAGTCAGACAATTAAATCAATACAATCAGACAATTTGCATGTTGGCACCTTGACCATGGTTATGTTTAGATGTAGATCTCTCGCACCAGGGTCGGGCTCGGGCGGAGACCCGCAGCCTGATTCCTGGTGGATAAATCTGTTCAACCCGCTGGTAAGCTTGGCTATGTCCTTAACCATGCAGAGCGACGGCTTTCCCTCTTTCTCGACCGTGGCGATGTGGTAGTCCTTAAGGGTGCCCTCGCAGGCCAGGAGCACGTACACGGGAGCATCGGCTACAAAGCCGTACAACTGGTAGCTCAAGCTGGGTGTCCATACCACAATCAGTTGACACTTTAGCAGCTGCGCCAACCTGACCATGTAATCACAGTGGCAGCCTGCCACTGGCCCCTCGATGTTGTCCGCCGGAACCCCGAGCAGTTTGCCGAGCCGACCGGGCAGCTCTTTGAGGGTGCCCAGCTCAACCATCCTCAGTTCGTGTTGGGCCCTGCACAGCGCTCCGCAGACCTGTTCTCGCACGTACAGGTACTCGTCCTCGCCGGGCTCATTTTTGATGTTCAAGACGGCATTGACCCACTTCTTAGCGCTCGGCGATCCGTCTTCAGACGTGATCTTGAACTTGGCGGGGTGTTCTTTGCTGCCACGGTCCATGCGTCTTTTACCAGAGGCCTGCAGCCTGGGCTGCAGAACGCCCTCCATAGGCTGCGCGGCTACAGTGAGCTTTGTTACGATGTAGTTGTAGATCGTTTCCCTGACCTTTCCGACCATAGAGCTGACGGGGTGCCAGGACAAGTATCCTCCTCCGTCCTCGGAGGTCCTGATGCAGTGGGATCCAATCATGAACTTGAGATCTACAATCAACTTGTCCACCTGTTCCTGTGCCCTGGCCAAGAGGTCGGAATGCCCTAAATGTTCGCCCCCCTCCTCTAGTTCTGGAAACAGTGTGACTAGGGTCCGTCTGACACTGTGGCACATGTCGACTAGCTTCAGGTTGCGGTCCTGAGCTTCTTCCAGTGCAAGGCTATCCTCCAAGTACTTATTGTTCAAATCGGTATTTTCGGACCTCACCATCTGTAGAAGACGGGCCAGCTCCACTTTCTCCACGTTGAACTTAGACGAGACCTCAGCCAGCTCCATCTGGGCGAGCCGAGTCTCTTCATCGTGCGTGCGTACTTTCCTATCCATCTCATCCAGCATGGCCATCGTAAGCTTAGTGGTATGTGCCTCCTTTGCTTCGGCGGCTTCCTTCGCCTCCTCGGCCTGGGTACGCGCCTGCACCGCCTGGGCTCTCTCTTCCTCTGCCTTTGTCGCTTTGGCGTCGGCCTCTGTCCTTGCCTCCTCGGCTACGCTTCTCTCTTCATCTGCCTTTGTCGCTTTGGCCTCTGCCTCGGTCCTTGCCTCATCGGCTGCGCTTCTCTCTTCATCTGCCTTTGTCGCTTTGGCCTCGGCCTCGGTCCTTGCATCCTCGGCTACGCTTCTCTCTTCATCTGCCTTTGTCGCTTTGGCCTCGGCCTCGGTCCTTGCTTCATCGGCTACGCTTCTCTCTTCATCTGCCTTTGTCGCTTTGGCCTCGGCCTCGGTCCTTGCCTCCTCGGCTACGCTTCTCTCTTCATCTGCCTTTGTCGCTTTGGCCTCGGCCTCGGTCCTTGCCTCATCGGCTACGCTTCTCTCTTCATCTGCCTTTGTCGCTTTGGCCTCGGCCTCGGTCCTTGCCTCCTCGGCTACGCTTCTCTCTTCATCTGCCTTTGTCGCTTTGGCCTCGGCCTCGGTCCTTGCCTCATCGGCTATGCTTCTCTCTTCATCTGCCTTTGTCGCTTTGGCCTCGGCCTCGGTCCTTGCCTCCTTGGCTGCGCTTCTCTCTTCATCTGCCTTCTTCCCAGCTTCTTGAGCCTTGGCCACAGCTTGCCTGACCTCGGCAAGCTCGGTCTCAAGCGTCATGACTCCTTGCTTTTTTTCCTGCCGGGCCTCCTTCAACTGCAAGGCTAGTTTGTCAATCTTGGTCCTGGCCTCGATCGTCGAGGTCATCATCAGCATGGCGATGCTGTGATACGCGCCGCACAGCTCCTGCGTCAGGGCTTCGGTCACCAAGCCAGATACATCCGAGCCTCTCACCTTATCTAACAGGCTGACAAAATTGTGGAAGCCCTCAGACATCAGCCTGAGATTCTCTGTCGTGCACTCGGCCCCGGGAACCGAGGGGATTGACGCGTATATGATATCCGAGAACCTGACACGAAAATCCCCGCCAAAGTTCCACGGATCTTGCACCATCCTCTGAAACTCGGGTCGCTGGGGCGCACCAGCACCAGACTGGGGTCCCGTCGCGTGAGTCATAGGATCCGGAGGCGTAGCAGCTGGAGCAGCAGCGGCCGCCGGAGGAAATGCTTTCGCAGATACGGTCAAGTTCGACTTGCCGGACAGCCCGGGCTTGGGGGCAGAGAGGTCCGTCCGGGCTCCTGGCGTAGGCTCTGCGCTCGTAGCGACTGAGGCACTGCCACAGCTCCCAGCCTGCGAGTTCTTCCGATTCGTAGTGGCGCGCTACGACTCGTCGGCTTGCGCTCTGTGCAAGCTCCTCCTCGCCACCTTTGTATGCACGAGCATGGTTGATGCAGTACCTCACAGGCTCGTCGTCGACGCCGGGACGCCGGGCTTCGGCGCAGAGGGTTGTGCACACGTTCCCGAGGAGGATCCTGTCAATCTGCTTTACGCCTGGGACCCTGAGCGGTTCCGGGGGACAGGCGAAGCTAGGGTCCCGTCGGTAGGCGTAGCCGCAGCGCTGGCACAGGCCCTCCAGGCCCAGGCCAGCTCTGATCCCCGAGTGCAGCTCCACTAGGGCGCAGGCCCAGACCCTCGCTGCGTCGCAGCACAACGCCGCCAGGCAGACGCCCCAGTAGTCCGTCGTGATCTTGTCGATCTTAATCTTGCCACCTCTTCTGTCACCTCCGTACCTCTTGAGCTCCAGCCCGTCAAACAGCAGACCTATCCGTAGCCTGGCCTCGGGGGGCATCGGGTCGTGCGCTTTGTCGCAGCACTGGTTAACAGCCGAGCAGGACAGACCGCCTGCTGGAGCCCGGCGCAGGACGACTGAGTTGCCCCAGGGTCGGGGCGGCGACGGGTCGCCTGACGGCAGATGAAATACGACCTGCTCGTACAGGGCCTTGAACGCCAACGGCGCCGCAAGTGCAGCCATTGTTTGGACCATTGTGGCGTCGAGCTCGAACCCGGCGGACATGTCGGACGCCGCGAGCCTGACTTCCCTGTAGACCCCGCGCAGTATCTTCCTCACCTCGATCTCGGGGTTCTTGCCCATGTAGATCTCCCGGTCGTCGCCGTCCCCCGGGGGGGCCTCGGCGGGCATGGCCCACGCTATCTCTGCCCCGGCCAGTGAGCCCATGTGTCTCACGGGGTGTCCTCTGGCGTCCGCGTAGCACGGGTCGAGGAAGTGTCTGCCCGAGATCAGGCCGTGTGCCCTGTCGCCCGAGGCATCGGTCACGACGAGCACGAGGCAATGCGTGGCGGGGGAGAAGCCGTTGTCAAGGTCTACGCACACACGGCCCTGGCCGTCTGGCTTTACTGCCACTAGGTGCGGGAGCTCTCGACCCAGCTTGGACAGCGTCACCCGCACGTATTCGACCGAGGCCACCGAGCCCGGGTCGCTCAGTTCGACGAGCAGCAGTAAGGCAGAGGGGGGCATGGTCTCGCGTTTTGGGTGTTTTCGTGCTGGGCCAAATCGATGGAGCCAAAGAGTTTAACCTGGTACCATAAATGTCCCCTTGTTGCGTCACATCATCGAGGTAGTAGTTTGGAGTGTTGCTAACATGTGCCTTAGCGATATTTCCAGCATCCCACTGCCACAGTACACACATACCCCCAAAACTGAGAGACAAAGACAGAAGGTTTATTCTTGTGAACGCATCTTTATTGGCACTCAACAGACCGGTAACATAACATTGTATAGTAAATGACTTTGGTCCTCCCTACCCTGCCCCCTTGTGTATCAGTGTTCATTAAACTTTTCTCACCAGAACCTTAGTGTTGTCCTTATTGTGCTGTGTTCATTGTCAACCATCCTTAGCACCACACTGTGCACATAATGAACTGCATTGTGGACCCTTATATGACACGGAGTAGCAAAAACACAGACAAACAAAGGAGACGGAACTGATTGGGTTGAGGTGTTCATTTTTATTTATTTTATTTTTTGCAAACATAATGACAGCAATTGGTGCCGTTGTCCAGCACCGCCATCATGGTTCTTTTCCGCATCACCAGTTTGGAGATGAAGTCGTCAGGCTGCGATCCGGTTGCTTCAAGGGCGGTGAAGGATCGCCCGTATATCCCCTTCAGTTCATCCAGTACCCACTGGAGGGTACCCGGCCCGATGTTTGGGTTGTTTGGGCCAAGACGCTTGGAGTAGAAAGTGCCGTCCTCGACGCGCACGGAGGCATCACAGATGTGACCATCAACGTTGTAAGTGACCGAGATCAGGTCACCGTATACATGTTTGCGGAAGTACCCGGAGAACACCATGTTGTTGGTGCCGGCTTCTTCTAGTGCATTGTAAACGGCGGCCTGGGTCGCTGCCCCCCACCAGCAATTGCCCAGCCGAGTTTTGACATCCGGCCACTCCTTTGACAACACCTCCGAGTTGGCAGGCTGGTAGTAGGCTGGCATTCTTCTCATGGTGCGCTTAGGTGGGGGTCTCTCACCCGCAACCAGTCCGATCACGCCGGACTCCTGGTTGGGCTGGGCGGGTGGATAGACACACGCGTCGCTCATATCGGAAGCGCGTCTGTCTCCTAGATCCGGGTCAGTGTGTGGCTGCTCGCTCCTGTTAGTACAGTAGGTAAAGGTCCTCACAGGAGATGGCAGAAGACTGACATGAAGGCTCAGCAGCCATCTATTCTAAAGACAACCTGCCTTCATATATTTTTCCTAGACTCTTTTCATCTCAACAGTAGACACAACACAACAGGATCATGGGCTAGACAGAAACGGGCCAGTATGGCTGCCCTAGTTCTCATAATCAGTGCCCTATGCTACTCTTCCCCGTATGCTACTCTTCCCTTGTCCCTTGTACAATAAACCTCTGTGCAACACCAGCCCGATGTGCGAGTTTGTAATGATGAGAGAATGAGACAAAAAGGGTTTCAGATCGAAATATGTATTCTTTATTGCAGGAAAATATATGGATATATAGACAGGCATCTGCATACTGCAGAGAGACATTCAATTAAATTCAGTTCAATTTATTGTTGTCCACAATGTGGAAATTTGCCTTTGGCTTTACAGGTTTGCTTGCACATTATGGAAAGTACACGGCACAGGAAATTATAGGGTACATAAGACAACAGCGATAACGGGCATGGTTCTGATCTGGATGAGTCTAACGTTTATGAATTTAGCAGATTTATTGCGTTTGGTATGAAACATTTTGTTCTTGGTTGCTGCAGGAACTCTATAGCGTCTTCGTCAGCGTGCCGACATGCCGGAATGGCTGCCCTAGTCGTCGTCATCGAACATGTGATCGTACGGATCCTCCTCCTTGCTGTCCTCGTTTCCGTTGAACCAGTTCCGCTTGACGGCGTCGCCGTAGCCCTCGGACGTGTCGTGTGCGCGCAGCTTGGCCGCTCTGCTCTTGGCCAGCTCAAACAGGGGTCTCTCGTCCTTATCCAGTTCGATCTGGCTGGCCTGTATCTTGGCCACAAGAGATCTGTACGACTCCTCTGTTATCTTGGGGAAGAGGGCGTTGAGCCTAGACACCTGGATGCGGGCCACGAGCATGAGATCAGTTTCATTCTTTACCGTGGCAAACATGGACTGCTCCGGGACGGCTTCGGACTCTGTGTAAGCTGCCCTGCCGTGCTGGCCGCGAACATCCCCGTTGATGCACTGGTTGCTCAGCACATTGATGTAGTAATAGTCCTTGTTCCTGCAAAATCTCATGCAGCCGAACGTACCAGTGTGGAGGTCCGCGAAGATCCACAGCGACGTGTCGATCATGACCGGGGCCAGTACCTGTGCCCGAGCATTGTTGAACATCGTCTCCGTATGCAGGATCCTTGAGTCGCGGGTTAACTGGACCTTGCAGTACGCAAGTTTGTCGTTTTGCTGAAGCAGATTGTCAACCTTCAGTCGCGTATTCCCGAGATAGCGGAGCGTCCGCCCCAGCGTTGGGGGGAGCGTATTACACCGGTCAGCGTCTAGCCATTCCAGCGAGTCCAAGTTCAGCCCGGACGACCACGGCTTGCCCTCGGGAAAAGCTTTCCCCTTGATCTTCAGCGGGTCGCAGCATTTGAAGCTTGTCAGCATGTTCACCGTCTCGCCTTCGTTACCCTTCTTGGGCATCAGCTGTGCATTCAGGCACAACAGAGCGTTGTACAGGTTGGAGCCGTGCTTGGGGTTAGGGGCATGCACAAGCCGGGCCAGCTCGGCACAGAAGAAGCCCATGGCGAAAGCCACGGCCTGGCGGATCGACAGGGCCAGTGTGAAGTGGCACATGGGCATGTTGCCGTTGGTGCCGAGAAACCGGTAGGTGTGGTCCCTTTCGATGTCGCTTTTGTTCATTCTTTCGTCGAACCTGGGGTCGTTCGGGTCGAGTACGTTTCCCACCTCGGTGAACTCGGTTTCGTTGAATCGGTGCCAGCGGGAGTACACCCCAATACTCGTTACCGTGGATGCTTTAGCATTGATGCCCGAGCCGCACTTGAACGGGCTGGCCATCATCGCGCCCACCTTGGAATTGAGCTTTAGCTTGTCCGTCTTTGCGCCCGCCAGGGAAATGTCGATGGCCTCCGACATGTACGTGCCCCCGCTCATGGTCATCGCAACCGAGGTGAAGGTGCCGCTTTGCTTGGAGGAGCTGCTGTGCTGCTTGGTCGCGGGCCGCTGTTCCTTCTGTGACGTGTACACTTTGCCCCAGTCCTGCATCGCGCCCCCGGTCTGGGGCCTGAAGCCTACCCCCGAGCACAGCAACATGTTCCCCTGTGACCCGTCCTTGATGCTCTTGTAGAGTGTCTCTGTTTGATTTACTATGGCATCGCGCAGCAGCAACACGCTGCCGCCGGCCTTGTCCAGGTCCGACTGGCTGTACTGGCTGTTGTTGTGGCAGGGCAGCATGTTGCGCATCGTCGCAAACACCAGGCACTGCAGGTAGGCCATCATGTTGTCTGACAGCAGGTACTCGTAGATGCAGAGGTTCTTACCATACATGTCCGGCCCGCCCATCGGCACCTGGGCAAGCGCCTTGTTTTTCTCGAGCGCCGCCGCTCGGTCTCCCATCTGCGGGGCAACAAACCATAGGGCTCGGCACTCGCTTTCCGTCAACCTGTTTTTGTGCGCGAGTCGCTCCGCTATGTCGGCGCCGGTCCAGTAGAAGCCTGCAGTAGATGGGGTGACGTCCTCGCCTTGGCAGATGTGGAAGCCTTGGAAAAGCCTGTAGACGCCGCCGACCGGCAGCCACATGGGCTTCGTCAGCGTCGCTGCAAACAGCGGGTCGACAAAGTTGTGCTCCAGGAAGGGCGCGGAGGCTGCGCTCAGCACCATCGCCAGGTCCTGGGGTTCCATGTTCAGAGCCACGCACCTGGCAAACAGCTGCGTCAGGTACATGAACACCATGTGCCGAGGCTCTGATCCGTCGGGCCCCGGAATGGGATCGTCGGTTTTCAGGTCAATCGGCGAGAACTTCTGGAGCAGCTGCAAGATGAAGGCCGCCGCCTCCAGCGAAGTCTCCCTGAACACGATCCAGGGCTGGGCCTCGCCAGAAGGCTTTTGTATTTCGGCGAGCACATTGTCCGAGGTCATAGAGCCTACGAACGCCGAGAGGACAGCCTCTTCGCCTTGCAGTTTGACCAGGCTCTGCCAGGCCACCTGCTCATACGTGACGTGGGAGCGGTGAGGGACCTTGTCCATGGTGCGAGGGCTGCCCTGGATAGTCAGGAAGTGGCCCAGGTGCTCGCCATGCAGCACGAGCACCTTGCTCGGCACGACGGCGGGGCAGTAGACATGGAAGACAGGCGGGGAGTCGACAAGGACGTGGGTCATGGGCGACAGCTCCATCCCGTAATCGATGTTGGCGTGGCCCGGTCCCACCGTCAGGCAAAAACTCTCCTGGGGAAGGTTTACCTTCAGTGTCTTAGTTACGCCACCCGCCATTCTAAGAGTCCGAGGGGGTCTGGAGCCGACCGTGAGAGAAAGGAACTAGAGAAGTTGTTGACGTGCAAGACCAACACTCGGGGCTGTGACAAGGCGTACGCCTTCTGTCTCTTTTTGTGGGACGATCTGGCTGCTGCGCTGTTTCCGGGCGAGAAGGGGGAAAACGCCAACTGGCTGCCAAGCAGGGAGGAGGTTTCAGCTAGGGAGAACAAGAAGCATCTACTCAGATTAGGACTGATGGCGCACTTTTATAGGTACTTGTCAAGGAACCCGGGCCCTAATACCCCGGAGCACGCCTCCCGGTTCAGGGGCGTGAAGGAGGCGGCCGGGCTCCTATTTCAGGGCTCCGTCTTAGCCAGGCAGCATCGCCCGAGGACGGCGGCGACCGGAAGGTCCGGTGACGGCCAGTGCCCGGGCATCAAGTGGCACAAGTTGAGCTTCGTCAAGGCCAAGCAGTCATACCAGAACAGGCTCACCAAGGCCTTTCAGAAGGTGAAGCAGGTCGGCCACGCGGGCTTGGTCAAGAGCGACCTCCAGTGGGGCCTCGGCTGCTACTACAGGCTGGCTATGGCCTACACCACCGACAGCCCGCTGGAGCTGGCGGCTGCGTGCATGCCATGGCTGAAGCCCGCGGTCGAACTCATCAACCAAGAGAACTTCGCGGAGCTGGCCGGGTTGCACGAGCGTGTGCTGACGACGCTGTACGCCGTGCTCAACTGCTACGTGAACTGGATCGAGCCCACCTACCACCAGCTCCTGCTGGTGCCCGGCCAGCCGCGCGGCAAGCCCCGCGTTGACGAGTGTGACATGCGCTGCTACAGCTGCCTCAAGAACCAGACTTTCCGCTCAGCCGAAGTGCGGGGCAACCCCAAGAACATCGACGTCCAGTTTGACTTCGACAGGATGGCCTTCAGCTCGTCTTGCTGCCAGGCCCCCGTCATGTACATGCCCCTCTGCACCGAGTCGGTCAATACGCTGACATTCACCTACATGAGGCAGGTGTACACCACATGCCCGTTGTGCAAGAGGACCATCTTTTCGGAGCTGCTGGTCGACTATCCCACGCTCGTCTCACGTTGCATCTCGTGCTTTGGGAGGAGCGGGGACGACGGGGGGGCCGTAGACGCCGACAGCCGACTGAACTATTAGCGTCTCGGAGCCGCTCTTGCTGCTAACAACTTCGAGCCCACGTCAGTCGCAAGCGACTCAGACACACTGATGGTTCACGACTGCGGGCCGCGGCACCCGGACTCAGCCGCAGACAGCGACGGCTAAGACTCTGAGGTCTCCGATGACCATGTCTCGGATTGCGACGCTGACAGTGAGCCCTACTGCGGCCATACAGAAGAGTGTGACGCTGCTCCGAGAGCCGGCGGAGATCAACGCAGCCCTCTTCGTGGTGCGAGCTGACTCGCAACGCGCAACGACGGAGAGCGAGAGTGTCCGTCTGAGTGTTGCGGCGTCCGTCTCGGATGCCGGCTGCATTGAATGGAACTCCGACGGCTACGGCCCAGACAAGTACTTGCATACCACTGTCAGCACCATGTACGTTACGCTGCCCGACGAGAAGAGCGACTCAGACTGCGACGGCTCAGAAACGGACAGCGACAGCGACGGCTCAGAAACGGACGGCGACGCCGACACGCGAACACCGCCTAGCTCCGGGGCTGGCATAACTGAGGAGTTTGTGACACTGTTGTAACTCGATGTGTGATGTGAGACAATAGAAAATAAAAACATATTTGACTGTAACCCCTAGGGTGTTGTTGTGTCTATCTTTCTGAGCTTGGTCGAATAGAGGCCCCGGTCTGACTCCTGGTGACGGCCTAGAAGAGGGGCTTGTTGACAATGAATTTAAGCTACTAGCCTAAGCGAGGCTAAGCGGATCAGCGAGGTCTCAGTCCGCACTTCCGCACCTCAGTCAAGATCCCTCGACCGCCTCTACAACAACACCATGTCCGAGAACCGTTGCTTCTTGTGCGGGTCCGCCGACACGCTGCCTTCCTACACCGAGACCTGCCTGAGGATGCTCGACATCCTGCATGACATCCTACACAAGTACTGGCTGCCGTTGGAACCGGGCGTCAAGTCAGCATTGCTGTACAAGCCTTTGAATGCCGTGACCAGCTGGGCCCTCTGCTCTGGCAACAAAGCAGATGCCTGGGAGCAGCTGGTCAAGGGAGTGACCAGCTTCATTGAACCTAACTCCACTGAGTTCAAGGACCTTAGGTCTGAGATGGAAGCGCTCGCCGATCGCACCATACCAGTGGAGCTCCCGCTTACGTCCCGCTCTGCACCGAAGAAGCAGACGGACGTGTTCATCTGGCACGATGTCCTGGCTGAGATGAACGAAGTCTCGCTGAGCAAGGTCTACCTGCTGTTGTGGCTGATCAACCGGCAGACCTGCCAGGTCCACAGGGGCGACTTGTTTATACGTTTAAGGGACAACGTTACGGCCAGGGCGATCACGCAGTACGTTGAGGACTGGTCCGGGTCTTATTTCGGCTGGATTACGCGGGCCGTCTTGGAGAGATTGTACCTGTACAGTCAGCGCATCTGCACACCGGATCACCTTCGGCTACCCACGGGTGTGTTCCGCCACCAGCTCTACCTGCCGGCGGGCCTGAAGTCAACGCCCTTGGTTCAGGCGGGCAAGGACGAAGCGACCAAGTTCGAGGCGAGCTACAGAAATCGCACCGCGAAGGTACGCGTGGCCATCTTCGACAAGGTGCCCGAGTACCGCAAACCGCTGTCGTGCAAGACAAGCGGAATGGAGCCGCGCAAACTTCTCCAGAACCTGCTGTTCACCTTCAAACCAGACCGCTTGGCTGACGTATACCACTACTTCGCACTACTCAACTTCGACGACCCGCAGCAGCCTGGCCGCCACCTCCGGCTCAACCTCGCCAACGGGCCCGATGTGCGGCTGGCGGCCCCGGAGAATCTCTTCCATCTGGCTGAGGAAAACGGCCTGAGCGTTGCGGCGGTGTGCCGGGGCCTGGAGCTGATCCTTCGCGAGGTGTTTAGGCTGGTCAGCGAGGCTGACAGCGTCAAGGTCATGCTGAGCAACTTTCGTGGCAGGCCAGGAGTGTCCCACGCCCCCTCTGCAGACCAGGAGGATCTGTGCAGGATGACGGTCGCCGTGCGTGCACTGCAGCGCCGCCCATTCGCGCTCGACCTGTGCATGATGGATTGCCTGGGGCAGGACACCATGCTGATCGACAGCGCCTTTGCCACCAAGGGCGAACGCGGTGCTACCACCTACAATGCCATGAACGTCGTCAAGGTGTGCCACCCCTCATACGTCCCGTGGCCCGAAAACTGGCTGACCGAGCTGCTCTGGCGCGACATTGACGAACACGGGTTTGGTTTGGCCGCGAGGGACTACGGCCACTACATGATGTATGCGAAGCACTTAACCAAGGCAAAGACGTCCGTGGCGGCCTTGGGGAGCGCTGATGCTGAGATGCTTGAAGACACCGTCAAGGTTGAGACACTCCAGGACAAATAGTGGGAGTGACACTTCTGTTACCTGATATATGTTGTTGATTTACTGAAATTCTACATAGGGCCCTGGGCCTCGTGAACCAGATTTTGATTTTCTGTGTATGTGTGTTTTCTGCACCTGCGAAAATAAAGAATACAAAGAACACAGTGTCACATTTTAGTTTTAATGCTGATGGCTATTGGTGCTGGCATTCTGGGGTTCTGGTATAAATACAAATATATGAAGAGAGAATAACCGGTGGGGCAGAGCAAACCCCTAGAGTAAATCATAGAAAAGAAAGAGACAAATATAGACCTCTGTGATGAGCATGGAGTTGACGCTATGTACAGCAGTTGTAGGGTTCCAATGATACAAATAAAAAACAATATTCTACAAGAATGATCAGAGTATGCGTTTTTAATTTATTCTTCACACTGTTTCACAGGTCATGACAGAGAGAAGCTTTAGACCAGGTTGTGAGTACTCTGCCATGTCGGACAGTCCGTGTGCCACACAGCAGCTGATCCTAATGCCTCTCATCCCGGTCCCGCACGCTTCGTGCCACTCATTGGTGCTCCAGTCGCAGCGCTCCACTTTGGAGCTGTTGGGGGATCCTCCGCATACGAACAACTGGTCGTCCACCACCTCGATGCCGAAGCTGCTGCGCGGACGAGGCATGTCGGGCGCGGCGCTCCACGTGTCGGTTAGCGGCCCGTAGGCCTCGGCGCTGTGCAGTCTAGTTCCGATATAACTGCCGGCCACTGCGTAGACGCGCCGTGGTGTAGCGGGGCACGGAGTACTCGGCCATGTCGGACAGTCCGCTTGCCACACAGCAGCTGATTGAAATGCAATCCTCCCCCATCCCGCAGGCTTCGTGCCACTTGTTGGTACTCCATTTGTAGCTCTCCACCTTGGAGCTGTCGGGTGATCCTCCGCATACAAACAACTGGTCGTCCACCACCCCGATGCCGAAGTTGGTGCGTGGTTCCGGCATGTCGGGCACGGCGCTCCACCTCTGGGTTAGCGGGTCGTAGGCCTCGGCGCTGCGCAGTCGTCCGGCCAAACCATGGCCGCCCACTGCGTAGATGCGCTGTCTGTAGGCAATGACGCCCAAGTGGGAACGCTCGACGCTCATGCGGGCGATCTTCGTCCACCGGTCGGTGTCTGGGTCGTAGCACTCGGCCGTGTCCAGGACCTCATGTGTCTCATAAGAGTGCTCATACTCCGTCACACGACGATATACTACACCACCGCAGATGTAGACTTTGTTGTTCAGTACTGTGGCGCTGGCGTGCATCCTCTTCCCGTTCATAGGTTGGAGCAGAGTCCACTTGTCGGTCTCAGGATCATAGCGTTCGACACTGTCGTGCACGATGCCTCTCTCGAACCCATCCTGCTCGGTTTGTACCTTTCCTACCTTGCCTCCCATGGCATAGATACTGCCATTCAGTACTGCCAAGCTGTGCCCCCCTGGGCGAGGATGATGCATGGCTGCCACATCGTGCCAAGTACGGGTACCGAGGTCAAACTTCCGCACGCTGGTGTTAATGCAGAACGAACCTCTCTCATCGCTCATGTAGCCGCCAACACAGTAGACAGCGCCATTTAGGAAAGCGGCGGCGCTGTAATTTTGCATAGGCCGAAGTTCACTGTTTGGTACATTGGCCCAGAACTTGTCACGTGGATCGTATAGCCGAATCCTCGAAGTTGTACCGTCGCCAAACCTGATTCGAGTGACGGCCAACAGGACGGCATGTGGCTGGCGCGGCCGAATCTGGGCGTTTACATCACGCATGACCCTCTCGGCCTCGGCGACGATCGCCTCACACTCTGCGTCGTCCTTCACCAGACCGTGGTTCTTCACCCGGTCGACGAAGTAGTCCGTGGCCATTAGGGCCAGGCGGATCTTGGGCAGTAGCGCGGATATGTGACCTTCGCGCTCCTCGGGCGCGTGGGCGATCCAGCGGAGCGCGGCCTCGAACGCGGCGCTCTCCCGCCCCACGTTCAGATCGTCCCGTCCGAGGATGTCCGTCAACCGCTCGAGAGAGAGTCCCAGGAACTCTTCGGAGTACGCGGCGATCTGCTCAAAGCGCAGCAGGATAAAGAGAAAGGCCTCGTTCCTCAGGTCCGGACAGTGGTATAGGTCTGCCAAGGTAAAGATGCCGACGCAGTTCCCCGGGTGGAGCCGCGCCTCCAGGAACTCGCAGCAGGAGCGTTTCACCCCGGCGAAGCCGAGGTAATCCGCCGCTATCAACAGCTCCTCCGCATTGTTCTCGGTCACCGGGACGGAGCCTGCGTCGGCGGAGTCTAGGAGGAGACGCATCGCGTTCGTCGACACGGGGCCGTCCATCTCGTAGACGTCGTCCTGTGACGTCCAACCGTGGGCGAAGACAGCGCGGAAGTATGGGCTGCAGCCGCAGAGGACGGCCTTGCGGACGTCGAATTCCGTGCCGTCCACTCTGATCCGCCAATAGCCCGAAGGCGGCATTGCGACTACCGGGGTTCCAATGACAAAAATAAAAAACAATATTCGATATGATCAGAGTATGCGTTTTTTTTTCTCCTTTGATGGGAAAATCTGACTTCTGGAGGTCCTCACACCAGAAGGGAAAAGACAGAAAGTGATACTTCGGGCAGGGGGGTGTTAGTTTTACAAGACTATCTGGAGCAGAAAACTGGGCTTAAAACCTGTACCATTCTAGAGGAGAGGAGGAGAGGATTTTGTGCGACGGGCGTTTTGTCAGAGAAGAGTTTTTTGTCGGAGGAGAGGATTTTGTAAGAGGGGCGTTTTTCAGAGGCTGTCCTCTAACAAAGATATCTCCTGACAGAAACACCATCCTCTGACAACTCTGTCTCGCTCTGACAGGATGCTCCCTGTGGTGGCTATAAAATACCAGTGTCTTGGAGTCTTGTCTTGTACATGTCTTGGAGAAGCGTAATCTGTAAGTGTTTTATTGATAGGATTCCAGCTCGAAAATGCTACCTACTTTTTCTTTTAGAAGTACATTTTCTTTACCAATTGTTTCCTACGAATGCCAGAAGTATTATGTTCATTGTAATTGTAATGTGTCTGCGTTTGTGCACAGATATTCGCAAAAACTGAAGGCCTGAAAGATGCCGCCACTTCGATTGTGCCCCATTTGCTACTACAAGCTGGTCAACCTGCCTGAACACCTCATGAAAGTCCACCATATATTTGATAAGGAAGAGCGCAAACTCTATCTTGCCCTTGACCACGGGAGGTAAGTAAAAAAAATGTTTTTACCGCACTAGGCAGAGCTTCTTTAATTCCTGTATTATGCTGAACATATATTGAAAACTGATTTGTGTTGAGGTACGCTGGACCACTGCCCTGCCACCAAGGAAAGTGTGCCGGGGAGTATAAGAAAAGGCTGGACATACACCTCGCTGTTGAGCACATCGATTTTGGGGTATGATTGTACACCTTTCTTAACATCACCTTTAGATTTCTCTAGTTACCACCGGTCATTTTGGAACTTAACCATAACGATTCCAGCTTCAAACCCTTTATGTTCTACGTTTAAAGGAGGAAGAGAGGAAAGAGGTACTGGCTAAAGAGAAAAATGGAGAAATCCGGCAGCGCCTGAAAGAATTGCAAGAAAAGAAGGGAGAGGATAAGTCAACGAGGCATGAGGTCAAGGAGCTAAAAAAGTTAGTGGTTGACTTAGAGTGTAAATTGGCGGACGCCGTCGCCAGTGGCAGCTGGGGCGCCAAGGACCCAAAAAATGCAAAGAAGAGACCGAGGCGAGATGAATCAGACTCTGACAGCCTTCAGGGAAGAGACCGGCGGCGCGACCAACCAGCGGTTCTGCCGCCCAGGGCTCTGGAGGGGCGACGGGCAAGGATGACAATCGGTTTGTCGCTCAGCACAAACCTTTATAATGACTGTATCACCTTTACATTTGCCTGACAATTATTGTGTTTGTTTACTGCTTATAGGGGACCTCACCGATCGCTGGCTGAGCAGTCGCCTACACTCCAATGCCTCAAAGAAAAAAAAAGAGAACTGCAAGCAGGGGGTCAAGCATGTAATGGAGTTCATCAGGGCCATGGGAAGTGGCGACAGCGGGCTGAATGTGTCCCTTACTTATATTGATGAGCCAGGGAAACTTCAAATGTAAGTTATATTTTTCTTCTTTTTTTGTCGCAGACACACACACACACACACCATGGTGTGATTGTTGTTGCTACCTGTGTCAATTACCAGAGCATTAGTTCTACTTATATATATATTGTTTTAGGTGGCTCAAAGACCTGCGATCACAGTTTGCAATACCTACTATCAAGACCCGAGTGTACCATGTGCGGACTTTCCTGATTTATGTGCATAGTCAGGCCTTCAACGGGGTATGAGTAGCAGTGTTGAGTGGATTACTTTTCAGCAATGTAATAATGTAACACTTTACAATTTCCAAAGCTACTTAGACACCCATACAGACATTGTTAATTGCATTTTATGTATTTTTTGTTTTGGATTATCTATTATCCTCAGGTGAGGTTGGGATCTCGCCGCTTTAGCTCCCTTTTGGAAGTCCTCAAGAAGGAGCAGGATGCTCTCGAGGCTGAGCTGCTGGGACATCGTCAGCGAAAAGCTTTGGAGAAGGCCAGTGAGTACAACATTTTGTATGAAATTTTCTTATCTTTCTTTCTTTTTTTTGTATGTGAATTATCTGACTTTGCAATTTAATACTTTACAGAGTTTCTCCTGAGCAGGGCCCAGTTGGAAGAATTCCGCAGAGTGGCAAAATGCAGAATCCCCAATTGCCTGGGTAAGTGTGAAATATCCTAGACCGTACGACTAGATCCACAGCCATTATACGAAATATTGGGTGAAATAACTGTCTCTTTAAATCGATGTATCAGAGAAACTGCTGAAAAGCCCAGGCAGCGTGGAAGCCCTCAAGCGCTTTGTCGGGTGGCTGGCGGGGTATGTATTCTCCCTAAGCGGCCATCGGAAAGGGGTGCTCACACATTTGACCCCCCTTCAGGTGGAAAACCCACAGCAGGACGAGGACGTGTACGTCATCAATGTACGTAATGGTAACCTTTACCAAGCATGAGATGTTTTGTACATATCGCTTTGTGTATTCCTGTATCTGTATTCGGCTTTGGCTGGAACACACTACTACATTTTCGTCTACGACTCCAGGTGGCAGAGCATAAGACGGCCGGCACCTTTGGCCAAGCAGGAATTGTCCTCACGCTTGAGGAGTACACCTGGTTCCGGAGGTTCGCCACCATCCGCCACACGCTCCCGGGCTACCAGTCCCAGGCTACCTTCTTCTTTAACTCGGCCGGGGGAGTTATGGCCAAACTGGGGGAGATGGTGGGGACGGTGTTCAACTCGATTAAAATAAGTGGTGTGACGATCAACGTCATCCGCGCCTCTATCGCAACGATGGTGAGTTTGGCAGATTGATAGATATAAATTCTGTCATATGGACTCGGCTTCCCCTCTCAGGGTATGATTTGACGGCATCTTCAACACTCACTCTTTTGTACCAGGCCGAGCGTGAGCTCAGCAAAGAGCAGCGGGATCGGGTGTGCGTCGCCATGTGTCATGGTGTAGGCACATCTTCCAAGTGGTATGTGGCCCCCCCATCGGTCGCAGAGTCCTATGCCACTCGCACGTGCCTCGAGTACGGAGCGCGCCGCCCTGCCACTGAGGTACCTGCAGCAAGCGGCAAGGCCTGTGCGTCGCCCCCTCAACCTTCAGGTGCTTGTCCAGAACAATTCGATTAATTTGTGATATTCTCTATTCGTGTATACATCATTGATGTTACGCACTGCCGGGTCCTTACATTGTGTAGTTTTCTCTGTATTTTAGAGGAGAAGGATTCTCATCTATCCCCAGGAACTGAGGGACATGGTACTCGAGGCCTTCAAGGAACACTGGGATTCAGAAGGAGGAGAGGCCAGAGAGAGAAAGCTGTGAGTCGGAGGAAGACTGAAGATTTGTTGTTGTAGTTTATTTGGTTTTTATGTTGGTTGTGTTTATAATAAACATTGTGTGGTAATAGTTACATACAATAGAATAAATGTTGTAAATCTACCAGTCAAGTTGCATTCTTTGTTGTACTTTCATACATTAGGCTGAACAGATCAGAAAAGTTTTGCTGTGTGTTGCTATACCTTTGTCTGAGCCTATGGTAGTCCCTCTGCCGTACACACACACACACACACACACAAGGCTGCATGCATTTGGAGTCTGTTTATTTCACAGCTCATGAACTCAGCCTGTGTAGGTCCTAATTAGGGCAAAAGAGCTTTATGTCAGCTCGGTGATCCCAGTGCTGAGGCTACAGTCTGTCAGCGCCCTATTGGCCAGAAAGGTCAAGAAGGGAACAATAACGAGGCAAGTTATGGACAACGCAACGACTATTTACTGCCCGCCTGCTGCGGAAGCCTGATCCTCAGACGGAGGGGTAAATAATGGTGAGCGTGATACGTGAGGAGCTGGTGCTGTCCGACGATGCATCTCCAGAGCTGTTCGAGATCCTCATCATGGCCGGGGCTCCTGCCTCCGGCCTGCAGCTGCAGACGCTCAACGTCAGCGTCGAGCAGTCAGAGCTTGACCTCCTGCGGAACATGTGGGAGAAGGACTCTGGCACAGTGCCCAAGGCCGATCTCGATAACCTCCACTGGATGCAGTGCAAGGCCATGAACGAGGTGAACCTGAACATTCCCCAAGTTATCGCAGAGGACCCGCGGAAGCTGAACCGCTACTACATTTTCCTGTTGTTCCGCTACTGCATGTCGCGCAAGACGACCCGCGGGCGGTCCATCACCACCAAGCTGTGCAGCAGCAGGCCCGATGTGGTGCGTGGCACCATGAAAGATATACCCCAGAGCTGGCTGCAGACTTCGTCCAGCTCTCCAAATCCCTCAGCTCCACCTGTGATAGTTCAGCCTCATCCAGTCTCGGAGCACCGGCAATATAACGAGGAAAACGGAGGAGGCCGCTTTCAGACCCAGAACCACTTCTATCCGCACCAGCAGACTCAGCAGCCCGAGCGCACTGGGCCGGATGAGAACGCGTGCAATGTGACCCAGCGTGCCACTGAACGACCGGCAAGTGTACCGTGGCATCTGTATGGCCAGAGACCTAGGCAGCAGATGTACCCGGAGCTGTCTCAAAACAACGGGATAGATTCTGACCAAGACTGATGCGAAAAAGGTTGGTTGGGTAGCACAGGCTAACACTGCCGGGGTCGAGGATTCACAAGTACACAACGGACATCACGCTCGTGCCACAGCAGGAATGAAAACAGTGAGCCAGGACCAGAGTGTGCAACTGACCAATGGCACAAATAAAAACTATGTTCTACAAGAATTATCAGAGTATGTGTTTTTTTATTTTATTCTTCACACGTTTCACAGGTCATGACAGAGAGAAGCGTTACACCAGGTTGTACATGTATAGCAATATATATAAACAGAGATATATTTTTTTGCGAGAGGTTTGGATTCTTGTCATAGAGATGAGCACTTGTCACAGGATCTCATTTTTGTCAGAGAAATGAGTGCTTGTTACAGCACCATATACAAGAACAACAGTTCTGTGCCCCTCTGACGAAGAAGCAGAGTGAGACATGCCCGGACGCATCCGGGCCCCTGTGACTAAGAGGGAGCAGCTATATAAGGTGTTTTTGAAGGTCCTGCCTAACTACAGCCCTTTTGCCTGGTGGGGCAGATCGAAGATTCCTTCCGGCTAACGTTGAACATGCAGAGCTTTACATCAGTAGAGCCTCTGGTCTTTGACCTGCATGTTCGCGGACACGACACCTACATGAGACTGAGCCGTATCAACAAAGCCCTTGATGCCATGGCCGCACAGGGGGCAGAAGGAGGAGGAAACGGAGCAGGAGAAGCCCTTGATGCCATTGCCGCACAGGGGGCAGAAGGAGGAGGAGACGGAGCAGGAGAAGATGGAAGGAAATGTTCAACCCCCAGTCCTGACACATATCTATTACACGTCCGCGGACAGGACAGATTTCAGGCACTGACACATATCAACAAAGGCTTTGACCTGCTGGACGCACAAGAGGCAGAAGGAGGAGGAGACGGAGCAGCGGAAGATGGAGGGAAATTGTCAACCCCCAGTTCTGAAACAGACACATATTTATTGCGCATTTCTGGACTGAACAGATTTGAGTTCCTCAGCCGCCTCAGCGAAGGCTTCGAGATCCAGAACAGACAGCGGGCCGAAGGAGGGGGAGATGACTCCCGGGAAGAAACACAAGGAGGAGAGTGAGCAAGTACCTCCACTTCATCGCCGTACGCTGTTCGAGATGGAGTTAACCCTAACTAAGTAAAATCAAATAAATCAATAATGATAAAGGAAAATAAATAATAATACATAAATCCATTTCTGTTCTTTATTTGAGTGTGTCCTTGTATTCAGTTATATGGTGTTAGGTCACATTTATACAATCATCACACAGCCGTCACATTCTGTACTACATGTATGTGTTCACTAATGCTTCCGGTAGACCTCGGTCTCCTCTGGCAATTCTGTGCTGCATTAGCAATATGGGTTTGGTGTGTCTCTGACAAAATGCACACAGATTTGACAGTGGAAGCCATTTCTGTCAGAGGATAGCATTTTTCTTCGGAGCCGCACAGATTTGTTAGAGGATGACATATATCTGTCAGAGGACGGACTTTTTATAATTTCCTGTAGATTGCTGATAGACGTAGACTCTTGTCTGTTTTTCATTTCAATGTCGTGTAAAGTGATCAATAAAAGAAAACGCTCAGAAACCGGGGACAAGGTGTTGTGTGATGTTTATTGACATTAGGATACAGTACAGAAAATGAAAGACAAAGGCCAACACTAATCCAAAAAAGAAAAAAAAACAGTTGACAGCTAGACACCTGACGGTACACAAGCATCACACACACATACACACAGAGAGAGACAGGCCACGTTGCACCTCTCGGTATTCTGGGATAGCGCGCACAGGCGATCCGGGGGCTGTACATGGACTGCATGCCGCCCGTTTCCCGCTTCGCCGTGGTCCTAGTGCTGCCGTTGGAATACGGATGACTCGGGGCGGTAGGTCGAGGACGAGTTGGTGGCACAATAGCCGGCGTAGTTGGAGTTAGTGTACGGCTGATGAGTTGGGTTTTGCGCGCAGTAGGTCCCAGCGGCTAACTCGGTATCATCGTCCAGGTCGTTCTTGAGCCCCAGTACGCTTCTGACGATCACAAGTGAGCCCCAGACGTGGGCAAACACAACCACAATGTTGATGATGGCAATGGAGTACTCCATGCTGTGCCACCTGGTGAGAGAGTTGACCAGGGGCCGGTACAGTAGCTCCATGCAGCCTGCCACCACGGCCATGATGAGCTCCACGTTGCCTATCCCCAGGCAGACCAAGACGATCAGGGTGCTCTTGCCGTCGGTCACGCTTTTGCTGAGCCCGTACTTGGTGGCCAACTTCCACTTGCTTAGGCCGGCGAAGTAGCTGGAGACGATGGAGATGACGAGTGAGGCGCAGCCCAGCACAACCGTGGCTATGCCGCTTCTGAGGTAGACCTGTCCGTAGGCAGGCTCCTCGACCTCGCCGTCTTGCGGATCGTTAGTGCAACGCGTGCGCTGGAACCCAGGCGCGTTGCCGTTGGTGCTGTCGAGCAGGTACAGCACGTTGTTGGGCAGGACCAAGAAGCACACGACGAGCGTTCTGATGACTTCGAGAGTGACGGCCAAGTTGCCCTTGAATCTGCTCACGCTCTGCAGCGCCGACACAATGCGGTCTTTGAGGGCCGGCCGGCCGACAGGGATCACAGCGCTGTCTCCCCTACGGTACGACTGCATGTTCGTCACACTCGGGACAGGAGAACCACTAATAATGCGGAGTGGTCCAGACAGACAGAGAGCCGGGTTCCCGGACATTTAATACGATGATCCCCGAAGAGCCTGCGATCACGTTCGCAACCCTTCAGAACAAGGGCTTGTACGCCCGCTCCATGGCGGACAGCCGCTGGTACGCAGTGCCGGGCATTACGCGTAAACTCGAGGCTGTATACTCGTACAGGAGGGCCAGGCGCGTCAACATGACCAGCACGTACATCTTCAAGTTGGTGCTCGAACACTTCAGCTCAACTCCCGACAGCCAGCTCGAGTGGCTGCCCAAATACATGACACGCACGTTCAACATCCAGGAGAGAATAGCACAACTGTTCCGCAGTGACCTCCTGCTCCGCTGGCGGGCCGACACGCTGACGCCGGTCACCACCCAGAAGGTATGGAACAGGCTAGACCTGTCGGTGGCGGTGGGTAACGCCATCGATCAGGACTGCAAGGACGTCTTCAACAACAAGAAGACCATGAGCGAGGTCGGCCTGGTCACCAGGCGGGTCATTAGGCA
The DNA here is from genome assembly GCF_964638095.1 of Poromitra crassiceps. NCBI lineage: Eukaryota > Metazoa > Chordata > Actinopteri > Beryciformes > Melamphaidae > Poromitra > Poromitra crassiceps. The sequence continues at coordinate 108,359 of NW_028152179.1, read as the reverse complement.
CTTGGCCGCGCTCAATGTTAAGCCACTTCAAGGCGGCGTGAAGGTGGCCAACATCCCCAGGCCCGACAAACCGAAGGCCAACTCCCCGCCCGGTGTGCCGGCCACCTACCACAACAACTGCTGGAAGGGGTGCACGGGCATCCGGGAACACTGGGGCCTCAGCACCGAGGTAGACATGGTTGGCTACGACACAGTCACGCGCAAGACGGTGCTGTTTGAGCTCAAGACCAGGAACAACGACGAGCTCGACGACAAGACTCTGGCCCGCTTCAACTGTCAGCTGTGGCTCACGTGGATGATGTACTCGCTCACTTACCCAAGCGCCGCCGAGCAGACGCTCGCCTACCTGATCATCGTCAGCCCCGGCTCCGGCCATGTGACCGTGCTCAACTGCTACCGGCCCACCATCACCCGGGCCCTGCGCAAAGAGTTCCCCTGGATCGGCTGCTTCTGCCCTCAGGTGTTCGGCTGCATGACACCCAACTGTGTCAACTTCAGGGTTACGCGCAGCAGACGCCAGACGAGGGACACCGACACAAAAGACCTGAGCTACAGGAACTACATGTTCAATAACGCACTGTACCAACGCCATTCATCGGCTGCGCTCTACAGGCGAAGACGCCGGCCGGCTACAACCGCCAGCTGCGGCTCACCACGATAAGGTTCTCGCTGACCTACCTGAGCAAAGTAGAGCGCACGGTCGCCTACCTGATCATAGTCAGGCCCGGCTCCGGCCAGTCAGCGCCGCAGCACCGAGCGAGACCACCGGCTGTTCAGCGAAGACTGAAAGGCTGTAGCGTAGACCTGGGGTGGGCGCTTATGTGCTTTGTGTACTGTACATGTATTGTAGTGTGACAGATCTTGGGCAATAAAGCACAGTAAACTATGTTCAGTGTCTTGCCATGTTTGCTTTGTTTATTTCCAAGTTACAGAATAGAACACACACACACGCTCTCCCAGCGGTTGGTGCTGTTATACATTTTCATCGTCTGACTCCAGATCGAAGCCCATCTCGACATCACCCAGGACTTTGAACCCGCACCTGGGCCTCAGCCGTGCAGAAAGAGCAGGAGGTTGATGTGCAGCAGCTCGACCAGAGCCAGCAGCTGCCCGTATGCACAACCTAGCGTATGGAGGTCCTCCCTGACATTCAGGGTGAAGCGCCTCTCCAAGCTCCCCACGCTGCGGCCCAGGTCGTCCCCGCTGGCTCTCTGGTACCTTTGGCCGGCCACCGACTGGAGCCTGACATACTCCTCGACGCTCCTCTGGTAATCGGCCTCGCAGCAGCGCGTGAGCTGTATCTCGCCCTGGGCCGACCGCGCGCTCAAGATAGGGTTTAGTGTCCCGAATACGGTGCCGACGCCGAAGCTCAGCCCCGGCCTGCCGCCCGGGTGCGCCGTGACATTGCTAAATTTGCATCTGATTGGTTCTGCGCCGCCGTAGGTCGGCTGCACGGACCTTTCCAGCGAGCACAGCCCGTATACGTTCATAAAGGCGTAGGACTCTGCCCGGGAGGTGATCGTCGACACCTTGCCTCGCACCAGCTGCTGCAGATCGACCAGCTTAGCCCTGAGCTTTCCGTACAGTTGCTCGTACTCGCCGGCCAGGGGCCCTGGCCCGGCGCTCTGCTGGGACCTCATCTCGTCGTGCTCTCCATCGGTCCTGGGTCTCTTGGTCGACCGTTCGACGCTGCCTCCTCCATCACGCTCCCCGTCAGGTAGCCCGCCGTAACAGGCAAGGATGGCTGAGGCCACGAAGAACCGGGCGGGCACCCCGCTTCCGACCTGGCCGGGGCCGCACGTCTGCATAAGGGACTACGCCACCTTCCTAGGCTACCTGGTTGACGAGATAGTGGCCAGTGCTGCCGCTGGAGGGGCCCAGCTTGAGGGTGCTGTACTCCCCTCCAGGCACTTAATAGACTGCCTTGCCGACTACAGGCTCCTGGTCTTGGGCCGAACTGTCTGGTCGCCGCAACGTCTGGCCTATGTCGACTTCGACGAGCGGCTACACGGGGGCTTTGCGTACCTGTGGTCCTCGAGCGTCGCGCCCTTGGACTTCCTGGACAAGATGGTGCCCGTGTACTGTCGCCTCTGCTTCCTGACGGCGAAGCACGACGAGGCCCGGCAGAACGCAGTGGCCCTGGCCGCAGAACTACGCGCCACACGGCTCCACAAGGCCACGTTATTCAAGATCAGAGTCCTGGAGTACCTGGCCGCTAACCTCTCGGCTGACGTGCCTGCCGATTGGGGGCGTGTCTCGCGCTCGCCCGACGTCTCCCCGGCTTGTAAGGTCGCAGCCGAATTGCTGTGGACCCATTTGGCGCTGACATATGCGGGCCATCGAGCGCTGCTGTTGTTCAACCTGGAGGAGTTCTTCTCCCGCTCTGAGCCCGCACTGGCACTGTGCCCCCAGGAGCTCAAGACCGCACTGTTCGTCCATGGCCTCGAACACAAGCCACGAGCGCACCACAAGGTCCGCAAGCAGCGGCCTTCGCGGGGTCGTCGGTGTCCGATCTCTGCCTTCGGACGCAGAGACCCGCGCGCCACAGCCAATAGGCTGTACGAGTCACGGACGTCTCGGCTGTGCTGGCTGGCTGGCCTCTGGTGCCTGGACTCCGACGTGCACCGACTGCCTCTCTTTTGGCTCTACTGCCCCAAGCCCTACTGGGGCTGGGGCGGCGCCAGCTCGTCGGCTAGAGAACTCGAAAAGCCCTAGCGAGCTGCTGAGGGACACAGGCAGCTGCGTGGTGCGCCTGGCCGGCGACGTGCTGCTCCACGTGATGCACGTCAACACTGTGGGCAACCAGCAGTTCCATTCGCGCGTCTTCTCCCAGGCGCTGCGCAAGTACGCAGAGGTGCAGTCCAACACCACAAAGACGCAGCACTTAACTAGGCTCCGCTTCGTCTCGGACAAGAAGAGGCTATGCTCGCAGCACGGCTACAGGAACACCTGCATCGAGTTCACGTCCGACGTGAGCCGCAGTGCCAACTACACGTCCAACGCCAAGCACTCCTGGCAGCCTTACTTCAGGAGCATGTTCGAGACCGTGTCGCTGGCCCAGGGCCGGGCCGTCACCTCGGCCAAAGCGTTCACGGTCAGCAATGAGAATCTCACGTGCTACCTGTATGGCGTGGCCAACCCCGCTACGGTGGTGGTGAAAATGAAGACAAACAACCCCAAGTTCCACACGCCCTTCTTCTTCTCATCGGTCAATGTGTGCGAGAGCGGGAGCCACCAGCTCTTCCCGTCCATGGCCATCAACTCCCAGAATGTCAAGAATGTCGAGGTCGAGCTGCCCAACGCCCTCGACAAGGTGGCCCATCTGGTCGAGCTCAACGTGCACTTCAACAGGCTCTGCTGCCAACTGGCTCAGGACCGTCACGGCATGCTCACCTCACAGGAGAAGCTCTGTCTACTCTACCTGACCGAGACGTGGTTCGCCGGGATCCGGGACCGCAGCTCGCCCAAGTACTGGGCACAGTACAGCCGCGACGTAGGCGATGCGTTCGACACCAGGTACAAGAGTGAATGCTCGTGGTTCCAGGACAAGGTCCTGATGAACTACCACATCAAGAACCCTGAGTTCGTGCACCTGGCCAGTTGGCTGCTCGACAACCCCAGCGAGCTGCACCACCAGCTCATACTCGACCACGAGGCATACTTGCGGGCGGAGAGCAAGCTCCAGGCCAGGGCCGAGCTTATCATCAACGTTTGGCATCATGTCGAGCAGCACGGCGTCCACCTCCCCGACAGCTTCCCCTCCGTGTCTTCTATACGTTTCCAAGATCTCGGATATAGCGAACAGGCACTACGGGAATATGTTGGCTGCGGCGGGTCTCTCGTCGACTAGTGTCAAGGCTCGGGCCGCCAGGCACGCTCACCGTATAGGCCTCAGGGACCTGGTGACGACGAGCGAGAAGATGCTGCTAGAGGTGGAGGAATGCGTCCAGGCGCTCGAGAGCATGAACCTGACTGAGGGCTCACGCGGCGCAGCGGAGGCATCTGCCTCAGAGCTGGACGGCGAGTGGACGTTCCTCTACCTGGAGACGGGCCGTCTGTTTGGCTACATGCATCTGGAGGCGACGGGAGACGACGGGGCCACAGCGACCTTCGGTCTCCCGAGGATCGTCCTGCCAGAGGCCAGGTCGATCCTCCGCAAGGCCGACTCCGATCGAAGGCCGCCCGAGGGGCTCCTCAGCGAAGCAAAATGCCCGGCGTGCGGCAAGTCGTTCCGTCTCCAGGACTTTTGGTTTCACGCGCTCAACGAGATCGTCTGCCGCGGTGTCCGTGTGCCGGCTCGCAGGACGGCCGGATCGGACGGCTCCCACAAATGGGTCGTGCCGAGCTCTTCGGGCTGGACCGATCCTATTTACAAAGGCCGGTGCCTCGATCGCACCCAGGAGCTCGCCGGCTCTTTGCGCTCGCTCCACGTCGACGACCACATAGAGACGCACCAGCGCTTCTGCGACCATCTCGACGAACTGTGCCTAACGCTGAGAAGGATCATTGACAACTAGCTATGGCTCAGCGGCACACGCAACAGCAGCAACGACCTCAGCCGCCTCAGGAGAGGACAACCCAGCAGCGGCTGGGCAACAGCCCCGTCTCGTTCCAGCACCTAGTAGGTGTGGTGGTGAACGACGAGAATGCAGAGTTTGTGAGATATGCCGCCTCGCCGGATCACAAGAAGTTCTTTGCCAACAATATGGACCCGATCGAGCGGATCAACAACTTTCTGATCACCCTGGCTCGGGAGCACCTCTCGTTCGAGCTAGCGCTACACCTCCTGGCGCCCTTTCAGACACTCTCGGTGTGGCTCAGGGTGTCGCTCTACCAAGTGAGCGAGCTCAGCCTGGAGCCCCTCTGGAGCCTGCCGGGCCGTGCGACTTTGGAGCCAAAAGGATTCCTGGCTCTGATGTTCGACAACGTCTCCATGTCCGACGTGACAATCGACGGCAATCGACTGCTGAGCCGCTGCCACCCCGACGTCGACCCGATGAGCCGCTACGCAGCCCTGGCCGTTGACGCGTTGAGCCTGGGGCGACCTCCGGAAGCTGAGCCTGAGACCGAGAAACTTGAGCTGGCTTCCCCTAAAGTGAAAAAAAGACACAGAGCACACAGGGCACGTGGGTTTGCCAACAACAGCTTTACTCGAGCTTCAGGACAGACCAACAACACTAGGCTCAGGTCAAAGAGCCTGCAAGGCAGCAAGAGTCTACAGAGTCTTCGTAGGAAACCCTCCTCCTCGGCTCCCGGCCGGCAGCTCAGCCGTCGGCTACCCTTGGCCATCTCAGCGACCGCACCGGCGCCTGTCATCGATACTCAGCAGAGTTCTGCGCGGTGTATCCCAGCCCTCGGAAGCCGGCTGTCTCGCGCGAGGGCGCGCCCCGCGACTCCTCCGGGTCTTGCTGGTGGTCCCGACCGAGAACCTTGTACCGTCGCCGGTGGCGACCCCCCAGCCCATCCCGAGGCCCCTGCCGTTGCCAGCGACGTGGCCGGTATGCACAGGGCTCCCCATATCCCCGACGTTGCAGCGCTCGATCCCCGTCTATCTCCTCCTGCCGCAGCCGGCCTGCGCCAGCCCGCCCATCCTCGCGGATTGACATGTGCGCTAATGTGACGACAGGGTGCTCATCGTCATCATCGCCGCTGTCGTATGGGTTCCTGTGCTTTACGTCAGACAGGCTGAGCCCCAGCTTGTTGGCTAGCAGCAAGCCGTAAGCCGAGGGGCTCAGGCTGTCACGGGCCAGCATGATCTCGTTGACGGGCAGAGAGCCGTCGGGTCTCCTGCCCGCCAGGCTGTCGGCGAAGCTGCGTCCCGAGGTGTTGAGCAGCTCGACAAGGACATTGTGGAACACGTGGCTGGGCGATCCCGAGTCCAGCTCACGGGCCTGGTTCCTGCTGGTGTACTGGATGGCGTTGTGCCTTCGGTTGAACTGGCTGAAGCCCGACAGCGTGCTCCGCCAGAAGTTGGTCCACACGCTGAGGATCTCCTCGAGCTGGGCGATGTTCACCGCCGACGGGTAGTGGCACAGCAGTCTGACGTCGGGGCCCAGGTCCGTGACGGGCTCCTGGACAGACTCGACGGCATCCGCGGCTGTCATCCGCTTCACGGCCGCCTCGGCAGCCCCTATCAGCCTGCCGTCCTTGAAGGTGTCACAATGAGCCTTGAGCCCAAGCAGCGCCCCGTCAGGGTCGTGGGACACGACCCTCAGGAACTCCTTGAGCACGACCGAGTCTTTGCTGTCCTCGACCATGGAGCTAAGCATGGCGCTCAGGTTGTGCGACAGGGAAGCCGACCTGTGCGCCGAGGGGTCGGCCCCGGGCCTGAAGAGCACATCGTGCAGCGTCTCTGACGTCAGGCCGAATGGGTCGGACCTGTTGTCGTTGAGCAGGAGGTTTGTTACTGCGTCGACGGGCGCCCTGGCCGAGTGGCCGCCGGTGCCGTCGCGCCTCGCCGACAGCACAACGTCGGCGAGCCGGCCGACGGCCGAAGACTGCAACGCCGGCACCGAAGACGTGTAGATGCGCCTGCTGGAAGACGTGCGCAAGCCCCGGGCGGTGTCTTCGAAGAGCGTCGACCAGCCCTTGACCGTGGCGTACGCCCCCCTGGCCAGGGTGAACAGCGGCCCGCCGGACGCGTCGCCCCGCCACACCGACGCGTGCACGTACACGGCCCCGTCGACTGAAGCCGTGACCTGTTCCGTCACCGGGTCGTAGAAAGCCAGACATCCCGAAGGCCTGCACTCAGGCACCACGGGGCACCGGCCGTGCTCCAGCGTCTTTACCACCTCCCACAGGGACACGACGGAGATCTTGATGGCGGTGTCGGTCGTGAAGTTGCCGCGCTCCCAGTCCTCCCGAATCCAATCGCCGATGAGCTTACACACCACAGCCGTGAGATCGCTGGGCAAGCTGCGCGCCATCAGCTTCTTCAGCTGATCCGTCAGCATGCCGACGGGCACGTCGAGCAGCAGCCCGAGCACAGTCCTGTGAGCCTCTTGCTCCTGAGCGGCCTCGGCCGCCGCGTCCCTCGGGCTCACCCCCGCCGAGGCCATGCCTCCCACGCCTGAGCCCAAGCCTCTCCCGGAGCACCGGATGACATTGACGAGGGCCGTCCTGCCGTACAGGCCCATGCGCAGGTTTCGGACCTGCCTCCAGGGCACGAAGGAGCAGGGCACAAAGCCCTGGAGGACGATCCAGCGCACCAGGTTCCTCAGAGTATCCCTGATGTGGTCGCACACCTGGTTGGACGAGTAGTGCGTGACCAGGAAGCGCACCAGGGCCGACGCGCTCTCGCAGTTGCTGCCCAGCACATTGTACAGAAGCAGTTCCAGTGACAGGTGTGGGCTGAACGAGTTGACGATCTCGTCGATGACAATGTTGAGTTGCGGATCGTCGCCCACCCGGGCCTGCTCTTCGGCGTTCCTGTGCGGCGCCCTGTGCGGCGCCCTGTGCACCGCGATCAGCTGCGGCTGCTGTGCTCCACGCCGCCCTCCCGACCTGCCCCAGCTTCCCCGAAAGGGCTCTTGCTGCCGGTTGGCTAGGGCTATCGCCGCCAGTTTAGCCTCTTCCTTGTCCATAAGCTCACTCTCTCGTTACACCTGTGTCTGTCAGTTATTTTTTTCTTAATATTTTGCCTATGTATGGTGTTGCTGAGCGTCGAATAAAGAGCCTTTCGAAAGTGCTGTCTCAGTGTGTTGTGTCTGATTGTATTGTGTTCGATAGTCTCGTGCAGGGCTAGCCCGAGGTGGGTTAATTAACATTACTAACACCTATCAGCGGGGCCGGTATGACGATCCATGACGTCCTAGCCCGCGAGCATGCCGTGTTTCTTGGTCAGACTCTTATGCTGCCTGTGCAGCTCCAGCAGCTACCTCCAGGGAGGCCTGGACGAAGAAGACGATGAGGATGAGGACGAAAGCGATCGAGAACTCCTGGGACGCGCCGACAAGGCTCGTAAAGACAGGGAGACTGAGAAGTTGCACGGAGCCGTGGCGAAGACCATAACCTCGCTCTATTTTTCCAGGCGGGCCCGCGAGTCTCCGTTTGATCAAACCTTACTAACAAAGGCAGAGCGAGCCGAGAAGAGAATGACCGCATCTTTGACTGCCATCGAGGATAGAGTCTGCGGTCTGTTGCCCGTAAAGCGTGTCAAGAAGCGCCCCGCTACCCCCCCCAGACTCTCAAACGTCGCCCTTAGGATCGTCTGACCCAGGGAGCGACGCCCGAGCCTTGAGCACACCCTCTCCCCTCCCTCCGCCGAGATGAGCACTACAGTACATGCTAACTCATTCGGCTTTAGGCCCGCCGTCGCCATCAGAGAGGCGCCGGCGGTCCCGACAATCCTCGAGTCAGCAGCGTTCGCAGAGGCTATGATCGAGCACATGTTCGGGCCCGGGGCGGGGAACTCGTCCATCAACACGGATCACGTTGCCAAGGTTGGCGCGTCGGCCATGGGAGCGTCGTTGTTCAAGCACCAGGAGGAGATGTTAGTCCAGCTCGCCGGCCTGGTCTTCAAGACGGTGGTGCCGCAGGCCCACGTGCCCCAGGCGACCGTGTTCGTCAGAAAGTTCCTCGTGACGGACCAGCGCGAAGCCCAGGAGGGTGCCTACGACTCGACCGGAAACGGCGCTCAGACCAGGGAGTACAAGCAGGTGTTTACCATGATCACCCGTTTCGTGACGCTCACGTTCGGCAGTAAGCTGATGATGATCAACCGCAAGGAGGCCAAGGAAAAATGCCAGCTCCAGTTCACCACGGCCAAAACGTCGTGGGAGCTCATGATGATGATGGCCGTGCTGCGATGCTGCTCGGCGCAGCCAACGCTGGTCGAGATGCTGCTGCGCCGCAACAAGCTGCAAAGTCGCACCGACCGGCTGTACTGGGTCCTCGTGCTCACCGAGCTCATGTGCGGCATCGTCAACATCTGCCCCAGCGCCGCCAATGGCGTTTTCGAGAACGTCCGCCGGATCCTCAACAGTGACAGGGACGAGGTGCTGGTCATGGGCGACAGTATGTACCGGGCTATCCCCGCCTGCGAGACGCTGGAAAAGAACCTCACCCCCGAGTACATGTCGTACAACCTGACACAGGAGACGCTGACCGCGGACCGTAGCTGCGAGTATGTCCTGCAGTACGCTGCCCCCCCGACGTCGGGCAGCACCGCGCCAGATCACCTGGCCTTCATGGACACCTCGGCGCAGCAGCGGGAGTCCAGAGTCACCATGCCGGTCATGTCGATCGGCGGCGGCAGGTCGTCCAACGTGCCCATCATCCGCGTCGCCACGACGCAGTTGGAACAGGGCTCCGCCGACGACACGTCCATGGAGAACAAAGCCTTCTCCAACGCCGAGGGGCACAAGTGGGAGTACTGCACAGTGGGCTGCCTGGCGCCGGCCGTGACCAGGATTAGGCCCAGCCAGATCCTCGGCGAGAACACGAGTACCGGCGAGATCAACTCCAGCCTGGTCGCGTGTCGATCGCCCAATGTCTCCTACGTCACGCAGTACGACGGCAAGATCGTAGAAGTCTCGCTTAGAGATATCCACGAACAGGCGAACCCGCCCGAGCTGTTTAGCGCCGAGCGCGTCCAGTCCCTGCAGCGGGCTATCATCACCACCTTCGGCGGCCAGCCCGGTGTACGGGTGGCCCAGCTGGCTCGCCTGGGCCACGAGGACACCTGGGTGACGAAGACAGCCAACGCCGCCTGCGTGCTGGAGTTCTGCCCGCGGTACATGGCGATGCCCGTGAACAATGCGGGCGCCCTCGCAGAGCCCACGCACTGGGTCGTGAGGCCACGCGTGGCCCTGTACAACTCGTCACTGATGAACAACGTCCATGGCGAGTTTGTACAGATCGGTAGCGAGCTTGTCAGCATGCTGGGCAAGTCGCCCGAGGCCCTTGGCATCGAGTCTTACCTCAAGTTCATTCGGGAGGGCCTGAACTACTCGGGCGGCGCCAAAGCGGTGATAGACATCAAGCGGAAAGCCTACGATGATCCCTACTTTGACGAGCAAACCTTAGAGAGGTTGTTGGTGGCCGGCGCCGGTCGCCAGCTGTCCGCCGTCTTCGCCGACCCCATCGCCGCAGTGGCTATGGCTCGCTTTTTGAACAGACCTGGGGCCACAGTCGCCGGCGCAATAGTGCTGCAGAAATTCGACAACTTCCAGCGCTCAATCCTCAAGCTCTTCGAGCGCGTGGTCGGCGACCGCCGCAAGAACACCGTGGTGGCTTCGCTGCCTTTGTTCTGCCAACCGCCTGAGGGAGCCCTAGCCACCGCATACGACGGATACGGCTACCCGGCTTACTTCACCCTGGACGATGTCGACTACTGCAACTTCATGTACTGGGTCGTCCTGCCCGTCCTCGGCGCCAGGCCCTACACTTACACCGAAGACGGGTCCGCTTTGCAGGGCCCAACCCAGCACCCGCTGGTGTACCGCGACGCCGACGCCAACCTAGGCAATGAGCTCGGCACACAGCAGGGCCTGCAGCTCACGGTCGGCCGACTGGAGGGCTTCGATCACATCTTCGCCGAGGTGCAGCCCAAAGGCTGCGTGGACCGCTCTGGACACTTCGAGCCGACGGCCACCGAGCCGAAACAATTCAGCGACCTGGGCCTCAGCAGCACCTCGGTCATCGCCTACCCCTGGGCGTTGAGGGTAAAGATGTTGCGCGACCTGCCGCTGGACCTGCCCAAAGTGCTGCTGGCCGCGCACTACACCACCCTGCTGACCCGGCGCGTGATCTTGGAGCACTTCGACCGGCACTACTACTCGGGTCTGTCCTACCTACTGTTCCGCGGCGTCCGCTTCACAGGCGTAGGCGCCACGCTCATCGAGCAGAAGTCGCTGCACTTCACCCTGGGAACCAAGATCATGTGCCAACCAACAGATTGCAACAACCACCGGGAGACCACCATCACGCAGTCGTGCGAGTCGCTGGTGATGCCGGAAAAGCTTGACTCGCCCGGCATCCACGTGCCCAACATGTACATGAAGGAGATAGTCGGCGGTGACGTGAGCCTCTCCAAGTCTGACCCATACGCCATGGTGGTGGCGGACGCCTACAACGGCTTCTGCCCCGAGTCTGACGGCTCTGCCGGTTACCGCAGGCCATACCTGTTCATCCGCGGTCGCTCCGAGGACCTGAACGAAGAGCTCCGGGTCGACCCCCTGGCCGGCACACATTCGTACAGCTGCATGCCTACGCTGTTATGGCCCTTCAGCTCCGTGTATCGTGTCTGCGAGCTGCACAGGCACAAGCGGCGAGCGGGCTCGGGCCCTCGGCCGACCATCAAGCTATTCTGCGAAGCGGAGCCGGTGGCCGAGCTCGATCGTCGCCTCGACGGATTCAACAGTGACCCCTTCAAGGACGCAGTGGATCGGGCCCAGGGCATGCGGTGCCCTAATCTTCTGCAGGCGTCCCTCGGTGTGGCCTTCTGCTCTACTTATGGCATCGGCGTCACCTCGGACAAGGCCCTCAAGCAGCGAGACATCGGCAGCGCAGGCCTCCTGAGTGAGCTAGCGCCGAGGATCAGCGGGACGGGATTCTTCACGTACACCGCTGCCGACGCCGCCAAGAACATCACAGGCATGGTGCTTTCGAGGCTCATCAACGTCAGCACACAAGAGCGCCACATCTGCCACTGAGATGCACGGCTGGCGCCGCCAAGGACCCGGCGAGAAGATCTCCCGGGGCCTGGCCGAGCTTGCGTTTCTCGCCATGTTCTGCGGCGCCAACTTTTTCGCCACCATATTTATCCACCGCCGTACACGCGAGTCCCTACTGCGCTACGAGAAGAAGAGCGAGGCCGAGCTCGACATCGCCATCTCCATGACCTGTAAGTCCATAGCGGCGCTCGAGAAGCAGTGCGAGGCATCCCGTCGTGCCAGGACTCGAGCCCTGATCGACTCCTTGCCCGATGCGGAGCTCACCAAGTACGACAGGGAGATCGATGCCGTCGTCTGCGAGATCGGCAATATGAAATATCTCCTCAGCTCGCTGCGCGGGCGCATCCAGCCCGACGCGCTGGCGGCTGCGGTGGAGATCATAGCCAGGCGCGGAGCCGCCAACCTAAACACCGCTGCTTACATCGACAAGCAGGCACTGACTCTGGCCGTCACGCGGGACGTCGACCTGATGAGGGTGCCCGTCAGCCCGAGCACCGTGGAGGACGCGCTCGAGCAGTACACGGATGGTGACAGTGGGCCTGGGCCGCGGACACACAGCATGGCTATCGTGTGAGCCTGCTAAGAGCCGATCCGGCAGACTCTGAGCCCTCTGACGAACTCTAAACCCCTCAGACGAAGCATAAAAAAGATTGCACAGATTTCAATAAAAGAAAAATAACTACGTTTATTGGGAATTAAATGTGCCTGCAATGTTGTTGTTGGTGTTGGTGTTGTTCTTTGACTGACCGGTGCTTTCACAACTCGAAGCTTACACACTTAAAAGTCAAAGCTTGGGACTCCTCTTGCAAAATGTAGTGCCGAGCCCTCATTGGACTGAATGGGTTGGTAAATATATCTATATATAGATATAGATATATATCATGTCTATATATCTGTTCATATTTAATCACATAAACGCATGTTGATATTCGTGCAGCTAAGTCAGATTGAGGTATTAAAGGTTTCTTGGTCGCTTGCACACTCTGGTCCTGGAGGATTTTGGCACAGGGTAGAATCTTTGTCAGCGGGAGGCGGGAGCACCGCTATATTAGGGCAGAGCAGAGAGGGTCTCAGTTCAGAAGGAGACGGAGGCATCATCTAGGCCTACTTTAGTTTAACGTTGGTCGCTTCAACAGTTTGGTCCTGGCTCACTGTTTTCATTGTTGCTGTGGCACGAGAGCAGTAGCGAGCCCATACCTCCGTGCCGTCTTCACCCACGGCTGGACGTCGCAGGACGACATCTACGTAGATGTCCGGCCCCGTGTCGGAGGACGCGATGCGTCCCCGCCTAGACTACGCCGACGCAGGCTCTGTCCCGGTCACTGAGGACAATGTGAAGGATCCGCATGACGTCCTGTTCGCCGTCATCGGAAACTTTACTCTGAAACAAAGAGATAGGATTCGGGTATACGATCCCCGTGCCGAGCTCTGGTTTGATTTACCAAACGGTGAACTCGGGCCTCGGGAATATTCCAGCGCCGCCGCTTTCCTAAATGGCTCGGTCTACTGTGTTGGCGGCCTCACGCGCGACGAGCATGGGGACTTCCACAGCCTTAGCAGAGTGCTGAGGTACGACCTCTGTACGCTTACTTGGCACGATGCGGCAGCCATGCATCATCCTCGCGATGGGCACAGCGTGGCAGTACTGAATGGCAGTATCTATGCCATGGGAGGCTACGGGTACGACAGACGCTTCACGCACGACAGTGTCGAACGCTATGATCCTCAGACCGACAAGTGGACTCTGCTCCAACCTATGAATGGGAAGAGGACGGGCGCCGACGCCACAGTACTGAACAACAAAGTGTACATCTGCGGTGGTGTAGTATATCGCCAGCATGGGCATGGTCGCCTACAGACAGACTACCTGTACACGGCCGAGTGCTACGACCCAGACACCGACCGGTGGACGGAGATCGCCAGCATGAGCAGCAAGCGTGCCCACTTGGGCGTCATCACCTACAGACAGAGCGTCTACGCCGTAGGCGGCAGTTCTATGGACCGACTGCGCAGCGCCGAGGCCTACGACCCGCTAACCGAGACGTGGAGCGCCGTGCCCGACATGCCGGGTCCACGCAGTCACTTCGCCATCGAGGTGGTGGACAACCAGTTGTTCGTATGCGGAGGATCCCCCGACAGCTCCAAAGTGGAGCGCTACAACGGGAGCACCAAAGAGTGGCACGAAGCCTGCGGGACGGGGATCCAAAGCCTTAAGATCAGCTGCTGTGTTTGTCCGGACCTTGCTCTCGTAATGGACCCTGGTCTAAAGCTTCTCTGTCATAACCTTGTCTAAAGCTTCTCTGTCATAACCTGAAATCTTGTGAAGAATGAAATAAAAACGCATACTCTGATAATTCTTGTAGAACATTGGTTTTATTTTTGTCATTGGTCAGTTGTGGACAGAACCCAGCTACATTAAGGAGATCAGAGACTGAAGTGATGTCTGTGCCATTGACACTTGAACACGCTTTATTCCTGTCGGTGTCAAAAACAGTAAGTGTTCTGTACACTCTATTCCTTTATTCCAAAAGCAGCAGACACCCGCATTCGCCTTGTGTCTATAATTTCTACACAAAATTCTTCGTAATCTTCCTGCAGACTGAAATGGAACATGAACGGTTCCCTTAGTTCAGTCTCCTCTTCATCCAGGCCATCAGACATCTGTCGCAGTTCCACCACTGCCCTCAAGCGATCTTCCTTGTCCATGGTGATGACTTGGGGAAGGGAAAGTTTTCCCTTGAATGTTTTTGTGCCACACCACCTTGCTGCCTCAATGGTGTCCCTAAGCAGAGCATCCTCCTAATCCAAAATAAAGAAAACCAGGTTGGAGAAGGCAGAAAACAGTGAAATAAGAAAAGCCCACAAGAGGCAACATACCCCGTTCCCCGTTCCCTGTTTACTATTTAATTGTTATTTCATATCCTGATCTTCTGTTTTACTCAACAAACGCAAGCAACAACAAACACAAGCAACACAATATTTCATTAATTAAACATCAGTTGATCTTTCCTGCAGATTACTCAGATGATGGCTATTCGATTGTCTAATGCTTATATGAATGTAGCCTCAACAGCCCGGCGAACGTCACGCATTTCCCATTTTACACTGTGCCATTTTCACGTCTAGGTCTAAAAGCCGGCTCCTACCTGAGTCTTCACGTGAAGTGACGACGCTATCCGATGCAAAACATCCTCTTCTTTTAATGACATCTAGTTGTTGCATCCAAATTGTTGCATAAAATCCACTTTTCTGTCTTTCAAAAACCGAAAAGCATTTATCTGGAGCACCTCGAGCAACCCGGAAGTCGTTGTTCCGGGTTGCTTCGGATCAGAGAAGAAGAAGAAGCGGTGCTCCAGATAAATGCTTTTCGGTTTTTGAAAGACAGAAAAGTGGATTTTATGCAACAATTTGGATGCAACAACTAGGTGTCATTAAAAGAAGAGGATGTTTTGCATCGGATAACGTCTTCACTTCACGTGAAGACTCATAGCACGTTGCAAAGTAAGTGCAAGCATGTTGCAAAGTAGCACGCCACACACCTTGCTTACCTCCATTTTGACAACTCCTCTCTTCTCTCTTCTTCTTCTTCTAATGTTTTATGGCGGTTGGCAAACAGCTTTTGAGAGAGGCACAGATTGTTATATCGGCTATATATAGCACTCCAAGAAAGGGGAATTCCGGAAAGGTGGCCTTCCGGTCAACGGGGGGCGCCAGAGAGAGATACATTGTACTATAAGGACGTAATTATTCCTTACGGCCACCGGGGGGCACCAGAGAGATAGAATCTTCTGGAATCTTCTAGAAGGACGTACTTATTATTTACGGCCACCGGGGGTGCCAGAGAGAGATACATTGTACTATAAGGACGTACTTATAACTTACGCCACCGGGGGCCGCCAGAGAGAGAGATATACATATGCAGGAGCAGGAGCACGGGGAGGGGCGGGGGGGGGGGGGGGGGGCGTTTTAGAATCACTCCCCCCTGTGCCCCTTGTCCCCCGTCCCCTCCTAGGTCCAGCTGGCCGTGTAGCGCAGGCAGGCCGGGCCCCGCCCACGTTTTTAGAGGTGGTTTCGCGCACCCTCTATGGCCTGCGTCCACCGGGGGGCGCCAGAGGGAGGGGAATTCCGGCTGTTATGTAAGGCTGTGTGTGGGTGGGGTGGGGGTTAGGTGGGGGGGCTCAGGGTGTGGATACGCATCCCGGCCACCGGGGGGCGCCAGAGAGATACATTGTACTATAAGGACTTAATTATTCCTTAAGGCCACCGGGGGGCACCAGAGAGATAGAATCTTCTGGAATCTTCTAGAAGGACGTACTTATTCTTTACAGCCACCGGGGGGCGCCAGAGAGAGATACATTGTACTATAAGGACGTACTTATTCCTTACGGCCACCGGGGGCCGTTGCGTCCACCGGGGGGCGGCAGAGGGAGGGGAATTCCGGATGTTATGTAAGGCTGTGTGTTGGTGGGGTGGGGGTGTGGGGGTGTGGTGTGTGGGGGGGGTGGATACGCATCCTGGCCACCGGGGGGCGCCAGAGGGCGAGGAATAGATTGCACTGTAAGGATATGTGTAGATGTGGATGTAGATGTAGATATGTACATATATATATAGGCATTCCGGCCACCGGGGGGTGCCAGAGGGCGACGGATAGATAGCACTATGAGGATCTAATGGTGTAGATTGTTATGTAGGCTGAGGCTATATATAGCCTTCCAAGAAAGGGGAATTCCGGAAAGGTGGCATGATGTGGGTGGGGTGGGGTGGGGGGGGGAATGTAAATACGCATTTCGGCCACCGGGGGGCGCCAGAGGGTGACGGATAGATAGCAGTATGAGGATCTAATGGTGTAGATTGTTATATGATATATATAATAGTTATATATTATATATAATATCGCCACCGGGGGGCGCCAGAGAGAGGAGGATGGATGGATAGATAGATAGATAGTACTATAAGGATCTAATGGTGTACATGTACATATATCTATATATATGTACATAGATCTATATATATATACATATATATATATATATATATATATATATATATATATATATATATATATATATAGGCATTCCGGCCAGCAGGGGCGGGGGCGCCAGAGAGAGACAGATTGTTATATCGGCTATATATAGCACTCCAAGAAAGGGGAATTCCGGAAAGGTGGCCAACGGGGGGCGCCAGAGAGAGATACATTGTACTATAAGGACGTAAATATTCCTTACGGCCACCGGGGGGCACCAGAGAAATATAATCTTCTGGAATCTTCTAGAAGGATGTAATTATTCTTTACGGCCACCGGGAGGCGCCAGAGAGAGATACATTGTACTATAAGGACGTACTTATTCCTTACGCCACCGGGGGCCGCCAGAGAGAGAGATATACATATGCAGGAGCAGGAGCACGGGGAGGGGGAGGGGGGCGTTTTAGAATCACTCCCCCCTGTGCCCCTTGTCCCCCGCCCCCTTCCCATAGGCTGAGGCTATATATAGCCTTCCAAGGGGTATTCCGGAAAGGTGGCATGATGTGGGTGGGGTGGGGTGGGGGTGGGGAGGGAATGTAAATACGCATTTCGGCCACCGGGGGGCGCCAGAGGGCGACGGATAGATAGCACTATGAGGATCTAATGGTGTAGATTGTTATATGATATATATAATAGTTATATATTATATATAATATCGCTACCGGGGGGCGCCAGAGAGAGACGGATGGATGGATAGATAGATAGTACTATAAGGATCTAATGGTGTACATGTAGATAGATCTATATATATATATAGAGAGAGAGAGAGATTTCGGCCAGCGAGGGCGGGGGGGGGGGGGTCACAGATTGTTATATCGTAAGCACTCCAAGAAAGGGGAATTCCGGAAAGGTGGCCTTCCGATCAACGGGGGGCGCCAGAGAGAGATACATTGTACTATAAGGACGTAATTATTCCTTACGGATTGAATGCTGTCTGAGGCTGGGCCGGAGGGGACTGGGGACCTGGGACCGTTGTGGCGGTCGGGAGGGCTGTGGTGATTGTGGGACTAGGACCAGAGTGTGCAACTGACCAATGACAAAAATAAAAACAATGTTCTACAAGAATCATCAGAGTATGCATTTCTTATTTTATTCTTCACAACATTTCACAGGTTATGACAGAGAAGCTTTAGACCAGGTTGTACATGAACAACCTTCGTCTAGTTCTAGGTTCCTCTAGTTCCGATAGAACTGCCGGCCACTGCGTAGACGCGCTGTGGTGTAGCGAGGAGCGGCGTACTCTGCCATGTCGGACAGTCCGTGTGCCACACAGCAGCTGATCTGAAAGCATCGAAACTTTGTCCCGCAGGCTTCGTGCCACTCGTTGGTGCTCCAGTCGTAGCGCTCAATCTTGCAGCGGTCGAAGTATCCTCCGCATATGAACAACTGGTCGTCCACCACCTCGATGCCGAAGCTGCTGCGTGGTTCCCGCATGTCGGGCACGGCGCTCCACGTGTCGGTTAGCGGGTCGTAGGCCTCGGCACTGCGCAGAGGTCCGCCCGAATTTTCGCCGCCCACTGCGTAGACGCGCTGTCTGTATGCGATGACGCCCAAGTCGGCACGCTTGACGCTCATGCGGGCGATCTTCGTCCACCGGTCGGTGTCTGGGTCGTAGCACTCGGCCGTGTCCAGGAACTCATCATCACTTACACCA
The DNA here is from genome assembly GCF_964638095.1 of Poromitra crassiceps. Classification (NCBI taxonomy): domain Eukaryota; kingdom Metazoa; phylum Chordata; class Actinopteri; order Beryciformes; family Melamphaidae; genus Poromitra; species Poromitra crassiceps. The sequence continues at coordinate 90,007 of NW_028152179.1, read as the reverse complement.
CCGCAGATGTACACTTTGTTGTTCAGTACAGTGGCGCTGGTGCGTGCCCTCTTCCCGTTCATAGGTTGGAGCAGAGTCCACGTGTCGGTCTGAGGATCATAGCGTTCGACACTGTCGTGCGTGAAGCGTCTTGTGAACCAGCGGCCTCCCATGGCATAGATACTGCCATTCAGTACTGCCACGCTGTGACTAAAGCGAGGATGATGCATGGCTGCCACATCGTGCCAAGTACGGGTACGGAGGTCAAACTTCAGCACTGTGGTGAGGCTGTCGAAGTCCTCATCGTCAAAGCCACCAACACAGTAGACGAAGCCATTTAGGAAAGCGGCTTCGCTGTGATGCCGGGGACGCTCAAATTCAGAGCTTGGTAGATCGACCCAGCACTCGTCACGTGGATCATAGACCCGAATCGCATTAGTTCCATTTCCGCAACGCCCGGAATGCCCGACGGCCAAGAGGACGGAGTGCGGCAGGCGCGGCCGAGTCGGAGCATTTACATCACGCATGACCCTCTCGGCCTCGGCGACGATCGCCTCACACTCGGCGTCGTCCTTCACCAAACCGTTGTTCTTCACCCGGTCGACGAAGTAGTCCGTGGCCATTTGGGCCAGGCGGATCTTGGGCAGCAGCGCGGATATGTGACCTTCGCGCTCCTGGGGTGCGTGGGCGACCCAGCGGAGCGCGGCCTCGAACGCGGCGCTCTCCCGCCTCACGTTCAGATCGTCCCGTCCGAGGATGTCCGTCAACCGCTCGAGAGAGAGTCCCAGGAACTCTTCGGAGTCTGCGGCGATCTGCTCAAAGCGCAGCAGGATGAAGAGAAAGGCCTTGTTCCTCAGGTCCGGACAGTGGTATAGGTCTGCCAAGGTAAAGATGCCGATGCAGTTCACCGGGTGGAGCCGCGCCTCCAGGAACTCGCAGCAGGAGCGTTTGACCCCGGCGAAGCCGAGGTAGTCCGCCGCTATCAACAGCTCCGCCGCATTGTTCTCGGTCACCGGGACGGAGCCTGCGTCGGCGGAGTCTAGGAGGAGACGCATCGCGTTCGCCGACACGGGGCCGTCCATCTCGTAGACGTCGTCCTGCGACGTCCAGCCGTGGGTGAAGACAGCGCGGAAGTATCGGCTGCAGCCGCAGAGGACGGCCATGCGGACATCGAATTCCGTGCCGTCCACTCTGATCCGCCAATAGCCCGAAGGCGGCATTGCGACCACCGGGGTTCCAATGACAAAAATAAAAAAAAACAATATTCTACAAGAATGATAAGAGTATGCGTTTTTATTTTATTCTACATTTCACGGGTTATGACAGAGAAGCTTTAGACCAGGTTGTACATGTACAAGGGGTCCATTGCTAGAGCAAGCTCCTGCTCGATACTCTGAGGACCAGACACTCTTGACTAGCACAGAAACCTCTGACTTTGGACACAATCTCCTCTGATGGGAAACTCTTACTTCTGCAGGGCCTCACACCAGAAGGGAAAAGACAGAAAGTGATACTTCGGGCAGGGGGGTGTTACTCTTACAAGACTATCTGATAGATCTATATATATATAGAGAGAGAGAGAGAGAGATTCCAGCCAGCGGGGGCGGGGGGGGGGGGGGCGGGGGGGGCGCCAGAGAGGCACATATTGTTATATCGGCTATATATAGCACTCCAAGAAAGGGGAATTCCGGAAAGGTGGCCTTCCGGTCAACGGGGGGCGCCAGAGAGAGATACATTGTACTATAAGGACGTAATTATTCCTTACGGATTGAATGCTGTCTGAGGCTGGGCCGGAGGGGACTGGGGACCTGGGACCGTTGTGGCGGTCGGGAGGGCTGTGGTGATTGTCGGACTAGGACCAGAGTGTGCAACTGACCAATGACAAAAATAAAAACAATGTTCTACAAGAATCATCAGAGTATGCATTTCTTATTTTATTCTTCACAACATTTCACAGGTTATGACAGAGAAGCTTTAGACCAGGTTGTACATGAACAACCTTCGTCTAGTTCTAGGTTCCTCTAGTTCCGATAGAACTGCCGGCCACTGCGTAGACGTGCTGTGGTGTAGCGAGGCGCGGCGTACTCTGCCATGTCGGACAGTCCGTGTGCCACACAGCAGCTGATCTGAAAGCATCGCAACTTTGTCCCGCAGGCTTCGCGCCACTCGTTGGTGCTCCAGTCGTAGCGCTCCATCTTGCAGCGGTCGAAGCATCCTCCACATATGAACAACTGGTCGTCCACCACCTCGATGCCGAAGTTGCTGCGTGGTTCCCGCATGTCGGGCACGGCGCTCCACGTGTCAGTTAGCGGGTCGTAGGCCTCGGCACTGCGCAGACGTCCGCCCGAATTGTGGCCGCCCACTGCGTAGACGCGCTGTCTGTATGCGATGACGCCCAAGTCGGCACGCTCGACGCTCATGCGGGCGATCTTCGTCCAGCGGTCGGTGTCTGGGTCGTAGCACTCGGCCGTGTCCAGGAACTCATCATCACTTACACCACCGCAGATGTACACTTTGTTGTTCAGTACAGTGGCGCTGGTGCCCGCCCTCTTCCCGTTCATAGGTTGGAGCAGAGTCCACGTGTCGGTCTGAGGATCATAGCGTTCAACACTGTCGTGCGTGAAGCGTCTCGTGAACGGGCGGCCTCCCATGGCATAGATACTGCCATTCAGGACTGCCACGCTGTGACAAAAGCGAGGATGATGCATGGCTGCCACATCGTGCCAAGTACGGGTACGGAGGTCAAACTTCAGCACTGTGGTGAGGCTGTAGAAGTCCTCATCGTCATACTCTTGATAGCCACCAACACAGTAGACGAAGCCATTTAGGAAAGCGGCTTCGCTGCGATGCCGGGGACGCTCAAATTCAGAGCTTGGTAGATCGACCCAGCACTCGTCACGTGGATCATAGACCCGAATCGCATTAGTTCCATTTCCGCAATGCCCGGAATGCCCGACGGCCAAGAGGACGGAGTGCGGCAGGCGCGGCCGAGTCGGAGCATTTACATCACGCATGACCCTCTCGGCCTCGGCGACAATCGCCTCACACTCGGCATCGTCCTTCACCAAACCGTTGTTCTTCACCCGGTCGACAAAGTAGTCTGTGGCCATTTGGGCCAGGCGGATCTTGGGCAGCAGCGCGGATATGTGACCTTCGCGCTCCTGGGGTGCGTGGGCGACCCAGCGGAGCGCGGCCTCGAACGCGGCGCTCTCCCGCCTCACGTTCAGATCGTCCCGTCCGAGGATGTCCGTCAACCGCTCGAGAGAGAGTCCCAGGAACTCTTCGGAGTCCGCGGCGATCTGCTCAAAGCGCACCAGGATGAAGAGAAAGGCCTCGTTCCTCAGGTCCGGACAGTTGTATAGGTCTGCCAAGGTAAAGATGCCGACGCAGTTCACCGGGTGGAGCCGCGCCTCCAGGAACTCGCAGCAGGAGCGTTTGACCCCGGCGAAGCCGAGGTAGTCCGCCGATATCAACAGCTCCTCCGCATTGTTCTCGGTCACCGGGACGGAGCCTGCATCGGCGGAGTCTAGGAGGAGACGCATCGCGTTCGCCGACACGGGGCCGTCCATCTCGTAGACGTCGTCCTGCGACGTCCAGCCGTGGGTGAAGACAGCGCGGAAGTATCGGCTGCAGCCGCAGAGGACGGCCTTGCGGACGTTGAATTCCGTGCCGTCCACTCTGACCCGCCAATAGACCGAAGGCGGCATTGCGACCACCGGGGTTCCAATGACAAAAAATTCTACAAGAATGATAAGAATATGCGTTTTTATTTTATTCTACATTTCACGGGTTATGACAGAGAAGCTTTAGACCAGGTTGTACATGTACAAGGGGTCCATTGCTAGAGCAAGCTCCTGCTCGATACTCTGAGGACCAGACACTCTTGACTAGCACAGAAACCTCGGACTTTGGACACAATCTCCTCTGATGGGAAACTCTTACTTCTGCAGGGCCTCACACCAGAAGGGAAAAGACAGAAAGTGATACTTCGGGCAGGGGGGTGTTACTCTTACAAGACTATCTGCAGCAGAAGCCCCTTGTCCCCCGCCCCCTTCCTAGTGCCGAGCCCTCATTGGACTGAATGGGTTGGTAAATATATATATATATATATATAATATATGAATATGTTACACACACACACACACACACACACACGCACAGACACAACCCCCCTCCAAAAGACATTAATCTCCATAGGGGAAGAGATGCAATGTACCAGATTGTACCCCAGCCTCCCCTGAGCTTACGAGCACAGTCGAGGAACGCAACATTCCTCTAGTGATCCCTACATCTGTGTGTAAGTGAGTTCATTCTACCTGTGATGAATAACAATAATAAACTACAATCGACAAAGTCAAAGTTGTGTTTTCCTCTTTATTGCAAAATATATCAAAAGCACAATACAGCCGCCCGGAGACAGCGAGCTCGGTGATACTGACAAACTCCTGTGCGCCTCAGTCCTCAAACACCTTGCACCCTTGGCACACTTGTCTCCACCTCCTCAATTGCTCTCGTCGCTTGCCTGGCCCACTAGGTTTTCAAAAACAGTCCCCCCCCCCCTGCATGCGAGAACGGCACCAGCACACTCTTGCGTGCCCGGGACCGTTCGCAAGTTCTCGGTGTCCGTGTCTCTAACTCGAGGACCAGATGGACCGCTCATGCAAGTACGCACATGCGAGAACAGAACTCGCGCTCCAGCTCGACCGGTCGTGCGACAACGGCACTCGCGCTGCAGCTTGAGCACGCGCTCGACGGCTCGTGCGTGAACACAAGCTCGACCGCTCATGCAAGACCGGCACTCGAGCTCCAGCTCCAGCACCAGCTCGACGGCTCATGCGAGAACATCGCTCGAGCTGCAGCTCGAGCACGAACTCGACCACTCATGCGAGAACGGGACCTGCACTCGAGCACAAGCTCCACCGCTTGTGCGAGACCGGCACTCGAGCTGCAGCACGAACTTGACCGCTCATGCGAGAAAGGCAGGCCAGCTGCAGCTCGATCACGACCTCGACCGCTCGTGCGAGAAGGGCACTCGAACTGCAGCTCGAGCACGAACTCGACCGGTATGGCACCAGCCCACACAGCATACTCTGTACATAACAATCTACACCATTTTTGTCAGAGGCACAGGGTAGAATCTTTCTCAGGGGGAGGCGGGAGCACCGCTATATTAGGGCAGAGCAGAGAGGGTCTCAGTTCAGAAGGAGACGGAGGCATCATCTAGGCCTACTTTAGTTTATCGTTGGTCGCTTCAACAGTTTGGTCCTGGCTCATTGTTTTCATTGTTGCTGTGGCGCGAGAGCAGGAGCGAGCCCATACTTCCGCGCTGTCTTCACCCACGGCTGGACGTCGCAGGACGACATCTACGTAGATGTCCGGCACCGTGTCGGAGGACGTGATGCGTCCCCTCCTAGACTACGCCAACGCAGGCTCCGTCCCGGTCACCGAGGACAACGTGAAGGACAACGTGAAGGAGCCGCATGCCGTCCTGTTGGCCGTCGGAGGAGACTCTCACAAAGATCTGGATGAAGGAGATAGGATTCGGGTATACGATCCCCGCACCGAGCTCTGGTTTGATTTACCAAACGGTAAACTCGGGCCTCATCAATATTCCAGCGTCGCCGCTTTCCTAAATGACGCGGTCTACTGTGTTGGCGGTTACACGGTCGATGAGGATCAAAACTACCGCAGCATCAGCAGAGTGCAGAGGTACGACTTCCATACGTCTACTTGGTGCGATCTGGCAGCCATGCATCATCCTCGCTGTAATCACAGCGTGGCAGTACTGGATGGCAGTATCTATGCCATGGGAGGCTACGAGTATGAGAGATGCTTCACGCACGACAGTGTGGAACGCTATGATCCTCAGACCGACAAGTGGACTCTGCTCTCACCTATGAACGGGAAAAGGACGGACGCCAGCGCCACAGTACTGAACAACAAAGTGTACATCTGCGGTGGTGTATTAGATGATGGGACATGGGAGTACCTGGACACGGCCGAGTGCTACGACCCAGACACCGACCGGTGGACGAAGATCGCCAGCATGAGCAGCGCGCGTGCCCACTTGGGCGTCATCGCCTACAGACAGGGCGTCTACGCAGTGGGCGGCGGCAGTGCCAAAATCAAAATGCGCAGCGCCGAGGCCTACGACCCGCTAACCGACAAGTGGAGCGCCGTGCCCGACATGCGGCGTCCACGCAGCAGCTTCGGCATCGAGGTGGTGGGCGACCAGTTGTTCGTATGCGGAGGATCACTCGGCGATGGCTCTAAGGTGGAGCGCTACGATGGGAGCACCAAAAAGTGGCACGAAGCCTGCGGGATGGGGGTCCGAGCCTTTGACATCAGCAGCTGTGTGTGTCCGGAGCTTGCTCTACGAATGTACCGCCTGGTCTAAAGCTTCTCTGTCATAACCTGTGAAATGTTGTGAAAAATGAAATAAAAACGCATACTCTGATCATTCTTAGAGAACATTGTTTTTATTTTTGTCATTGGTCAGTTGCCCACCGAACCCATATTGTTAATGCAGCACACACAAGAGACCGAGGTTTCCTGGAAGCATTATATAAAAATGTGACCTAAACACCATATATCTGAATTATGTTTCGTCGGGGGAGAGGATTTTGGCACAGGGTAGAATCTTTGTCAGCGGGAGGCGGGAGCACCGCTATATTAGGGCAGAGCAGAGAGGGTCTCAGTTCAGAAGGAGACGGAGGCATCATCTAGGCCTACTTTAGTTTAACGTTGGTCGCTTCAACAGTTTGGTCCTGGCTCATTGTTTTCATTGTTGCTGTGGCGCGAGAGCAGGAGCGAGCCCATACTTTCGCGCTGTCTTCACCCACGGCTGGACGTCGCAGGACGACATCTACGTAGATGTCCGGCACCGTGTCGGAGGATGCGATATCGGCGTGCCGTCCTGTTGTTCGTCGGACGACAGTTTAAGCCAGGAGAAAGAGATAGGATTCGGGTATACGATCCCCGCGCCGACCTCTGGTTTGATTTACCAAACGGTGAACTTGGGCCTGAGCAATGTGTCACCGCTGCCGCCTTCCTAAATGACGCGGTCTACTGTGTTGGCGGCTACACGAAAGATGAGAGTGGTTGGTACCGCACTGTCAGCAGCGTGCGGAAGTTCAACCTCCTTACCCGTTCTTGGTACGATGTGGCAGCCATGCATCATCCTCGCGATGGGCACAGCGTGGCAGTACTGAATGGCAGTATCTATGCCATGGGAGGCTGGGAGAACAATTCCTTCAATCGACGCTTCAGGCACGACAGTGTCGAACGCTTTGATCCTCAGACCGACAAGTGGACTCTGCTCTCACCTATGAACGGGAAAAGGTGGAACGCCAGCGCCACAGTACTGAACAACAAAGTGTACATCTGCGGTGGTGTAGGTTGGATACCTCCACTACATAATAGTAAGCCGAAGCCTGAGCACCTGGCCACAGCCGAGTGCTACGACCCAGACACCGACCGGTGGACGGAGATCGCCTGCATGAGCGTCAAGCGTGCCGGCTTGGGCGTCATCGCCTACAGACAGCGCGTCTATGCAGTGGGCGGCTACAATTCGGCTGGAAGTCTGCGCAGCGCAGAGGCCTACGACCCGCTAACCGGCACTTGGAGCGACGTGCCCAAGATGCGGGATTCACGCAGCGGCTTCGGCATCGAGGTGGTGGACGACCAGTTGTTCGTATGCGGAGGAGAATGCCCCAACATCACCAAGGTGGAGCGCTACGACGGGAGCACCAGAGAGTGGCACGAAGCCTGCGGGATGGGGGTCCTAAGCTTTGATATCAGCTGCTGTGTGTGTAAGCTTGCTCTATGAATGGACCCTCGTCTAAAGCTTCTCTGTCATAACCTGTCTAAAGCTTCTCTGTCATAACCTGAAATGTTGTGAAGAATGAAATAAAAACACATACTCTGATAATTTTTGTAGACCATTGTTTATAGCCGGATATCACCCGGCAGGTTTTGCTTACAGGCAAGTTTCTCTTTCGAATTTGAGTCAGTTTCCACATTACATTAACACATTTTTGTCAGCAATAGACAGTGTTGGGACTAATGCGTTATTAAAGTAAAGCGTTACAGTAACTAAGTTACTTTTTGCGGTAACGAGTACTGTAACGAATTACTTCATCAGCAACGTAACGTACTTGCAATTATTTATTTAAACAGACTCGTTACTCCACGATTCTGTGCGGGACCTATGATTGATTGATTGATTGATTGATTGATTCTTTATTGCAGACTCAGGGGAATCCATATCACAGTACAGAACAACAACACAATAGATAAAAAGAATAATAATATAGAAAGAAATATACAATAAAAAGAGTTCCACCATATTCAGTTTCGAACATACAGACAAGTTCGCCAATGGTTCCACAGTCTGGAGGAGAACCTGACAGAACTACGTATCGTGTTAGTGATGACATTAATGATGTCATTTACTGACTCAGATACCCTACACATGAATTTATACATAAGATTGCGTAGCACAGCAGAGCAGGTGGGAACCCCAACACTGACAAACATTTGGCTTGCACTGGAGCTTCTTGGAGCTCTCAGAAGCAGCCTCATACAGTCATTGTATGCCACTGTCAATCGTCTGATACTGGCCTGCTTGTAGCGGCACCACAGGTGGGCGGTGTACAGGGGTGTACAGAAGGATTTAAAAAGTGAGATCTTCACCGGTACTGAGCACATGCTAAATTTTCTACACAGCATGTTTCCTCGTGCATACAGCATCCGACGCTGTCTAAATATATCCTTGTCATCAGAGAGGTCATTCGAGATGATGTGGCCCAAATATTTAATCTCACTGCAGGCACTAAGGATAGAGCCAGAGAGATAAAAGTCAGGAAATGGACTATAACAATCTATGGTTATGAGAGAGAAGCTTTAGACAAGGGTCCATTCGTAGAGCATGCTCCGGACACACGCAGCAGCTGATATCTATGCTTATGGCCCCCATCCCGCAGGCTTGGTGCCACTGTTTGGTGCTCCCGTCGTAGCGCTCCACGTTGGAGCTGTTGGGGCATTCTCCTCCGCATACGAACAACTGGTCGTCCACCACCCCTATGCCGAAGCCGCTGCGTGAATCCCGCATCTTGGGCACGGCGCTCCACGCGCCGGTTAGCGGGTCGTAGGCCTCGGCGCTGCGCAGTGTTCCAGATCTGCGCGTCTTGCCGCCCACGGCATAGACGCGCTGTCTGTAGGCAATGATGCCCAATTCGGCACGCTCGCTGCTCATGCTGGCGATCTTTGTCCACCGGTCGGTGTCTGGGTCGTAGCACTCGGCTGTGGCCAGGTGCTCAGGCTTCGGCTTACTATTATGTAGTGGAGGTATCCAACCTACACCACCGCAGATGTACACTTTGTTGTTCAGTACTGTGGCGCTGGCGTCCGATCTGTTCCCGTTCATAGGTTGGAGCAGAGTCCACTTGTCGGTCTGAGGATCATAGCGTTCGACACTGTCGTGCGTGAAGCGTCTGTCGTACCCGTAGCCTCCCATGGCATAGATACTGCCATTCAGTACTGCCACGCTGTGCCCATCGCGAGGATGATGCATGGCTGCCGCATCGTGCCAAGAACGGGTAAGGAGGTCAAACTTCCACACGCTGCTGAGAGTGCGGGACAAACCTGTCTCATCTATCGTGTAGCCGCCAACACAGTACACCGCGTCATTTAGGAAAGCGGCGACGCTGGAACATTGCTCAGGCCCAAGTTCACCGTTTGGTAAATAAAACCAGAGGTCGGCGCGGGGATCGTATACACGAATCCCATCTCCTTCTCCCGGCTTATACTGACATCCGACGAACAACAGGACGGCAAGCATTGCGTCCTCCGCCACCGGGCCGGCCATCTTGTAGGTGTCGTCCTGCGACGTCCAGCCGTGGGTGAAGACAGCGCAGAAGTATGGGCTCGCTCCTGCTCTCGTGCCACAGCAACAATGAAAACAGTGAGCCAGGACCAGAGTGTGCAAGCGACCAACGATAAACTAAAGTAGGCCTAGATGATGCCTCCGTCTCCTTCTGAACTGAGACCCTCTCTGCTTTGCCCTAATATATCGGTGCTCCCGCCTCCCCCTCACAAAGTTTCTACAAGAATTTCACACGTGATACTTGTACTACGGAGTGACAATAAAAATCTTGAATCTTGATGACGGATTTTATGCCTGCTAGGATACCTCAACATGCTAGTGAGTTAAAATTGGCATGGAGGGCTGGAGGGAGCGAGCCCCTAGCCTCTTTGTTTCCCTGGGCTCAGCCATTCTGGCCCTGACGCGTTCGAAGATGGCACGAACTAGCCGGTCCGGGTAAGCATAGAGCGTGTCGAGGGAGACGGCGTCGTCCTTCATCCTCTGCCCATTGGCACACTTGCCAGAGCCCCGCTGGGCCGTCTTGAGGTGCCTGCCGTTCTTCACCGACTCGCATGTCAAGCGGTTGCACAGCAGCCCCTCAAATGGGCAATTAGTCATGATCCTCGTCCGCTTTCTGTACGGGGCACCGTACTGGCAGTAGTCGAGCACGACCACGTTCTCGTCAGCCTGCGACGCCTTGCGCGCGCGTCGTCTCCTATCGCGCTCGTCCTTCCTAGCCTTCTCAGGCGCCTCGGTGCCAGTTGCGCAGATTCCGATCTTCTCCTCTGTCTTGGTCTCTGGACACTCCGAGCTCACAGGCTTCTCAGCCTTCTCCGCCTCGATGCGGACCATTGCCTGGGGAGGCGCATAGCTTGCCAGGAGCTTCTCAGCCTTCTTGGTCTTGATATCGACTTTGATATCCACCTTCGCCTCAGGAGGCCCGTGATACGCAGAGCTATACTCGGTCTCGTCCTCCTTGGAGTCAGTGGGGCTCACGACCCCGTCTTCTTCCTCGATCTTCTCGCCCGGGTGCTCGTCGTCACTGTCTTGGTCCTGCTTGATCTTCTTGCCGGCAGGGCCGTCGTCGTCCACTCCGTCCCTAGCTGTCTTCCTTTTCAGTGACTTGGCAGCCTGAGCAGCGGCGGACTGGGATAACAGAGTAAGGAAGTGGTTGGAGACGTCGGCGTACAGTCGGGCCGAGACCCATCGGCTCCACACAAAGCTTGTTGCGGGGTTCTCAAAACCGAACAGGAGCCTAGGGTTCCTGTCGTGGAAGAAGTGTATAATATCAAGCGTCTTGTCCACCAGCGAGTCGGCGTACTTCAGGTCCCTCGGCGCCTTGGCTGTGGTCCTGGCGATGCTGTAGTTCTTGCACTCGGGCCCGGCGAAGATAAAGTCCGGCCAGCGACCCGACCACGACACCTCGGGGTTCCAGTCTAGGATGTTCTCGACTATGTCGGCGCCGTGCTTCCCGTCGATATCAAGCCTCCTGACCGTCCAGCCGTCAGCCAGGAAGGGCTTGCAGATGCTGCCTGTGCCGTCGAAGAGGCTGAACAGCACGGGCGCCTTGGGGTAGGCGAGGCGGCAGAGCGGATCGGGACGGACGACGACCCCGAGGTGCCCGTGCCGGTCGGCCTCTTCGGCGGCCTGGCCGACACATACCAGGGCGTCTGCTTTTACGTCTGCCCCGGCGGACATACTCGTGCCGCCGCCACCCGCAACAGCCCAGAGGTCTGTTAGCCGCAAAAGGAGTGCTCTGTCGGCCACGCCGCCGACGAGGCCGACCGGCACGGGCGCCTCGGGGTCGTCGTCCGTCCCGATCCGCTCTGCCGCCTCGGCTACTCCGTCGTCCATCGGGGTCGTTGGTCATCAGAGTTTTCAAGCGTTCTGAATTAACAGTGTCGGGGCACGGGACGGACGTTAACACCTTGGTGCACTTGAGTGAACAGCATGGGCCTCGCACGACTGCTGGTGCCAGTGCTGCTCGCTACATTGCATTCAATCCACCAAGGCGTCTGCCTCTTCTACTGCTCCAGTGGCTACCACATCGCCACCCGCAACAACCGAAAGATCTGTGAGCCGCACAAGAAGTGCTCTGTTGGCCAGGTTGTGGTGATCCCGGGCAATGAGCTGCACGACACGGTGTGCGAAGGCCTGGTTCAACTGGCCGCCCGCGTATGCGGTGGGGCCAGCTACTTGTACTCGTGGCAGGGCGGCGTGCACAAGTGTAGGTACCGTTGCCCTCTGGGTCAGCCCAGAGGGAGCCGCACCGGACACTACGGCACCTGCCACGACGTCTGCCCCAGTGGCTACCACGTCGCGACCCGCAACAACCGAGAGATCTGTGAGCTGCACAAGAACTGCTCTGGCAGCCAGGCGGTGATGATCCTGGGCAATAGGTGGCACGACACAGTGTGCGGCTCGCCCCGGGAGCCGCACACTACCGACTCAAGCGTCATCGCGCCAATGCCGGACAGCGATGAGATGCTCGTCATGGACGACCTAGCCCGCCGGTGGCTGCGAGCCCTACCCGAGGCGGCCGTGACGAAACTGTGTGATTCCCAGGGCATGCCGAGCCTGTTTCGGCACAGCTACGAGCAGGTATTTCGCAGCGCTCAACAGCTGTACATCAGCCTGAGCGGGTTGAAATTGTCGGCCTCTGCCACCGACTTGTATCGTAACGTGATCGAGCCTGTGCTCAGGCACCCCGAGCCCATGTTCGGTATCACGGTAGACCTGCCGAGTCCGTGGTGGACCCGTGACACTAAGATACTCGTCGTGCCGGCCTACTTGATTGGGCTGGCGGGCCTGCTGAACGACGGCGTGGGCAGGATCCTGGCGTGGACTGCGACAGGCTCCGATGGTGCCAAAGTTACCCTGATCAAAGCCAACCGGAACGTCCTCCGGCCCACGGCCGGTTCCATACACTCCCTGACCGATGGGTGGTGGTTCGCGGTGCACCAAGGCTACGTTCACAACCTGCTCAACCTCTCGCTGAGGATCAGGGACTTCACCTGCTTCAGATACCGCAGCTTCAACGTGAGCGTCCTGCTTGGAAGCCAAACCTCCGTGGAGCGATGGGTCCTGTCCAGGACGATCGATGTCAACTGCCAGTGGAAGCCCAAAAAGAGCGCCCAGTGCGACTGCGCCCAGGCCATCGCCGACTACATCAGCCCACTGGGGCCCTGCTCGCCGGCTTGCCTGAGCGAGGCCAACTTCCTGACCCCCCAGCCCGGCTGGACTCTGACGGTGTCCCGAGAAACCCCCGATCCTGCTGCCATGCGAGCCGGCAGGAGCCTGTACGGTTCCACCTCGCCGAGCACCGAGCGCTTCTGCCTGATCACCGAGTACGTGTTCAGCATGCCTGACGGCCCCCCGCGGACAAGCCCCGCGGCACCTTTTGACGTGCAGCACTGCGACACGGCCCTCATCGAGGTGCGCGTCTTCACCGACGAGACAGGGGCCGTCGCAAAGGACTCTCTCCGTCGTGTGTCAGGGAAGCGTTCGCAGCCCGAACGCTCCCCTGGCGCCCTGTACATCTCCGCGGACGCTATGAGCACCATAGCCACCGTAATAGAGCAGAAGTGGCCGGCCCGGCTCGGAATTAAAATCAGCTTTGACGCCGGGCCTACGCAGGGGCAGATCGCCTCGGTCTTCGACTGGATGCTACAGCTGAGCCATCAGGGCAACGGCGACAACTCGCATTTCGCCGTGGCCGTGGTCGAGGTGGCCATCGAAGCGGTGTCGATGGAGGACTTTGCAGCGCTGCAGTCCATGTACGGCTCGGAGCTGGAGATCATACCGGCCGTGCAGGCCCGCGACCTGGCCGAGGTCATGCTCAGCAGCTACGACTTAGCACTCACGCGCAACGACAGCCATGACGTGATGAGCGAGAGCGCCAGGAGTGAGCTCTCGCTGGAACAGCTGAGCACGGTGGTGGCCGACCACGGTCTATTCCTCGACATCAACACCGTGGGCGTCTTCGCCCCGGACATCACACTGCCGCCCGGCTGCAGCGGGATCGAGCCGGGTCGCTGGACGCTGGGCTTGAAGGTGGGCCTGTCACTCATGGTCTCGTCGGACGATCGCTACCCGGAGCGGACCGGCGCGATCCTCTTCGAGGAGATGTGCCGGCGGAGCAACAACCGCGCGGGCATCGTAGTGACGATGCCCACGGGCCGCTACCGTCAGGACAACTGCTCCTCGATCGAGGTCTTCAACAGGCATGGACCGTCTGAGCCCGGCGACCGGGTCTACACCCACACCGAGCTGGACCTCATCGTCCAGGACATGTCCAAGTGGGGAGTTCGACGCTACTCTCTGGGCTACCTCGACCACACGTACGGCATGTCGGGCTCGGCCGGCGAGTCGACGTTCAAGATCGTGTCGGACACCGTCCTGGACCAGGCTCGCCATCGCAGGCTCCACTACGTCTACACCGAGACCTCGGCCGACGGCGAGGCGCTCTACCCGTTCACCAAAGTCGACTCTGTCTACAGGCTCAACGCTGGCATATTCTTCCAGCACGCGGGCGGCGGACGCAGGACGAAGGGCTTCGTCCTCGTCACCGGCATCCAGCTCAAGATCCGCCTGGGCTTAGCGTCTGACATGAACTTGGGCACCGAACAGACGTACGCAGACAACGCCGTCTCGGAGCCCGTAGATGTCGTGCACGAGATCCCTTACGGCGTGTGCACCGTGCCCCTCCACACGGTGGGCTCGGCGCCCTGCGAGTGCGCAACGCGTTACGACAGACCCCTGGTGTTTGTGAGCCGCGACGGCCAGAGCATCTCGGTGTTCGTACCGCAGGTCAAGGGCTCCCGAAGGAGCCTCCGGTTCCCCGCACTGAACACCGTGCTGGGAACGGATGATGCCAGGCTGTGGCCCGGCGAGGTCGAAGTCGGCAGCGTCTGCTACAGCTACGTGAGCCGCGCCAAGCACACTACGACACTCACCTTCGAACACCCGACACGGCCCGCCACCCTCTACGGCTGGGTGTCGGACCTCGCAGGGCCCGAGCTGCAGGGCATCGACGACCCCCAAGGCGTCCCGCCCGTGTCCTCGCACAACGACTGGAGCGCCGGCCTCGGTCAGGTGGCCGAGACGCTCGAGCGCCATGTCCTGCTATCGCAGGCCGACGCCTGCCTCAAGGGCTCTCCGGTGTGCTCGGCCCTGGCCGACTACGCAGAATCCTGGCCCCAGGGAGGGCTCGGAGTCCCAGTCGCCCTAGAGGCGTCGAACGGCAATGTCACCGTCACCTTCGAGGTGTACCACGGCGCCCGCCGCATCAGGGTGCCGTGCAACTTAAAGACCTTTACCCTCGGCTCAGTCGAGCCCAGACTGCCGTGCATGCATCAGCCATTCTTCACCGACGACGGCGACGATCCTGCCGCGGCCCGCATCCGGCAGCTGGCGATGGACGCGCAAAGGGCCACTGGAGACGTCCTCAACTCCCTGGTCGAGATGCACTGTGCAGAGGCACCAGGCACCCCCACGCGTGTCTCGGATCGGGCCTTTGTCCGTGTCGATCGGTGCCTGGACTTGGTCGCCTCCGAGATCGTCAGCCTTGAGCAGGAGCTGATCGAGTCGGTCAGAAGCGCCGAGAGAGCCCGCGACCTGACAACACTCGCCATGGAGACCTTGGCCGCCAGAGTCCGCGGTGTCTGCATCGCGGCCGTCATCATGACTGTATTAATCAACTCTGCCGCCGCCTTCATGCTGTACTTCGTGCACAGGAACCGATACAAAGCGGTGGGATACAACAAATTCAAATGATCTATCGCCCCGGCTCCCCACCCGGTCTGCTGCTCATCCTCTGCATCGCTGCAGCAGTGCTGTCTGCAACCGAGCCGTCGGGCTTGAGCCCTCCGTCCGCCGAGCCGCCGCGTGACTACAGAGTGATCCTGCCGGCAGGGAGGTGGAAGATCCGTACGTCGTCAGAGCTTGTCGTCTATGTGTTCTCGCTGGGCTCTGTGTGGAGGAAGGTGACGTTCGGGCCCCACGAGGAGTGCTCGGCCAGCATGTGCAAGGGCGTGCCCGAGAGTCAAGTATGCGACTCACTCTGCTATACAGGCAAATGGAGGGAGACGGACGCGATCCTCCGGCGTACCAAGGCAGTGTTCGACAGGGCCGTGGCCAAGCTGGAGGCCAGCGTCAGCGACATGGAGGCCCTGCCCGACACTCACCTGCACGAGGGCTACGACACCTTAGAGAGCGACGTGACGGCACTCCGCGACCTACTGCGTGCCAAACGGCACCCAGCCGGCACCGTTGACGTGCTGATGCCCTACCGGCAGATGATTGCGAACATGACGGTGGACTTCGCCGGCAGCCAGGCAGTTGGCTTCCCCTCAGATTCCGCCCACCGCAAGGCTAACGGCCTACACTACCGGATCGAGGCCTGGAGGAGTCAGGCGCTCCAGGAGGCGGCGAGACTCTCCCTGGCTACGGCCGTGCTGCACGGGGCCCAGCACACACTGGCGACCTGCTCCCAGGGCCTGGTCATCTCCGACATGACAGGTTGCCAGGCGGGCCTACACGGCGACACGGAGCCCTTCACCGACACGCCGCTCCTCAACGTGCTCCACACCGGCTACCAGGGCATCGTGATCGTGGTGCGACGCTCCCGGTTCAGGCTCACCAAGCTGTCGCGCTGGTACATGCCGTTCACCGACATCTGGGCCAGCAACAGGACCTGCTGGCTCGAGAGGGCCATGGTCACGGACGGTGAGGCCGACTACGCTGAGCCCCGGTGCGACGCACGGGGCTTATGCAACGCACCTGTTCAGGCCGACGCCACTGCAGAGGGCTGCGAGCCCGACGAGGAACTGTGGCTGGGCCTCGAGTGCCCCGTGGTGTGCGGCGAGCGCTGCTTCGGGCCTCTGTGCTACGACCCCGACTCCGGGAACTACGAGCTCAGGTCGCAGCCGAGCATGCTGCGCAGGCCGGTGAGAGGCCTCAGGCCGCGTCGCGTGCGCAGGCCTACTTCGCTTTCGGGCCCTGAGTTGGCCGAGGCTGTGGAGCTGGCCGTCAAGCAGGCCGGCCGCGCTTCGAAGCTGCTCAGCCGTGGCGCGGGTACACGCGACAGGCTGCTACAGCTGGAGAATAAGGCAGAGAAGCTCATGGTCTCGATAGCAAGGGACAACGAGAAGGACGGTGGTAGCATCTCCAAACAGACGTGCGAGATCCTGCTGGGCCGCAGCAGCTCGATGAGCATCGGCGCCCTGGCGCTTTCCCTGGTCTCGTGCTTGGGCGCTATATGGGCGATAGTCTCACTCAGGTCCGTCCACGGCCCGCAGCTGTCGATTCGCAAGAGACGGCGGCCATTGTGACCGGCATGAAAACACGGACCAGACCTGTGGGTATTAGCATTGTTCGGAGACACTTGTGGTTCCCAGTCGCCCACGCCACACCAACGACCATGGTAATCGAGCTCTACCTGATCCTGTGCCTCTTCCGAGGTGCCGCAGCACTGTCTGTCCCGACCCCGAGCTCCCTCAATACAACCTGGAGAAACACGACAGAGACGATAGCGAATGCGACGGTTACCTCCAGCTCCGCCAAACCCCGGACTACGCAAGGTCATACGGCCGGTACTCCGACGGCCTCTTCGCTCCCTACGTTCGAGCTCAAGTGCCCGGCGAGCGACGTGAGCTCTTTCAGGTTCCTGACTTGGTACCGTGTGAGAGACGGTCGCAAGATGTACCTGCTCAGGATGGATTTGGTTAACGGAGGCGCACGTCGCAGCCCAAACGTGTCGACGGTGTTCACCGCCGGCCCAAACTTCGCCCTGAGTGTCGCGGAGGACCCGTGCTCCGACAGCAAAACGGAACGGTACGAGTGCCAGCTCCACGCTCGCGTCGGCAGCAAGAACGAGGAGTACGTGGTGCACCGCTGCTCGGCTGTCTCTGGGTGGATAGTGCTGGCCGTTGGCTTGGGGATCCTAGTGGCTATTGTCATACTAATGTGTGTTCAGACACGCCGGGCTTAGCTCAGTGCGCCACAGCTGAGCGTCTTGCCCTCCGCAGCACCATGACTTCACGCAAGACTCAGCGAAATAAGGACCCCCTCGCAATAGAAGGTCACACCTACAAGCCCGCCCAGGCCAAAAGGCTATGTGAGAAAATACCTCAGAAGCCTGGCATCGAGACCAAGCACCAGACCACGATCCTGGCGGACGTTCTCACCAGGGCTGCCCTGAACCAGAAGTGGAACGCTGATTGCGAGGATGCGCTGGTCGACGGGCTCCCGATACGCCAGCACCTTTGTTCCCTGATGACGCACAAAATGTACGTGGCCGTGATCGGGACCCTCGTCGGCAAGTATGTCAAGGCATACGAAAGAGGGTCGGTCGACCTCTTAAGCGACCGCCACTACTATCGCAATCTGCTGACCCACGACCTGAGCAAGACAGGGCCAGTAGAGGCTTCTGCCTACTCGGGCATCATGGCCATCTTCATGGAGAGGGCTAACATCAAAGGGAACTCGGCTGACGCTGACAAAAACCCATGCCTGAAGGACGATAAGGATGTTGAGTACTTGAGCCAACACCTGGCAGAGATGGGCTTCCCTGAGCACTACCGCGCAAACAACCATCACTTGGAGCACCACGCCAAAGGGACCAAACTCCCCTTCCGGGTTCTGGTCGAGTGCATCGTCGACGGCCTGGCGTGCATCTTCGAGAGGGCACCGCATGACAATATCGGCAGCTGGCTGAGAATGTTCAATGTGGCTAAGTTTAAAGCACCCAATAACTGCCTGGCTCAACGGGTCATTGACGCCATCACCACCCAGATGACAGACAAAGAGTACAGCGAGCTCATGAAGATGAAGGACTGCATCAGCAACCTCCTGGGCGACACCTTGCCTTGGGCGGGTATGAAGCCCTTGAGCAACCCGCCTGACGGGTATGGCTGTTCTGTGAGCTGCTGCCTCGACAGCTGCAAGGCGATCGAGCGCCCTCACCCCCCTGCCCGCCTGAAGTGATCCGTGGAGGAAGCCTGACCTGTCTGTGTCTTACCCCCACCCCCTGTCTCTGTGTAGACCTCGATTACCCAATACAATGATACACTTTGTGCAACACTCTGGTGTCCTTGTGACTTGACTCGAGCAACATTAAAATCAAAGTTCTGATGAGGCCTTATCAGGGGCAGGGTAAGCATGCATATAAGAGCGCTTCCAGTGTTCCAGGGCATATTCTAGTGGCATATCTAGTGCAGCTCCTTTCCAGATGTCTGGTATTAGCAGGAGAACTCTTCTCTGGAAGACAGGTAGTCAGCGGAGCCGAATTAAGCTCAAACGGAGGGAGTGTAGCCGAAGGAGAGAGAGGAAGTGTAGCCATAAGCCCTTGACATTGATCATGGAGGAGAACGAGGACTGGTCCGAGCGCAGCCTGGACATCATTCAGTACGGCAGCAGCCGCCAGACCATCGCCAGCGTCTTGAAGGCCCTACGCCCCAACCTGGAGTACGAGATGTCGCTACAGCATCCCGACCTGTCAGGCGTGGCACCTGAGCGGCTCCAGCAGCTCGCAGACTGTCGACTGAGCACTGTGGCCTGGTTCATGGACATACTTGGCAAAGGTTATAGCCGCAAGAGAGCATTTAAGCTCGTCAACTTCATGGACAGGAACTACCACTTTGACAAGGCCGCCATAGACTCGATCCTGAGCGGGCAGAACGAGAAGTTCATCGCGGTCAAGGTTGCCTCGCTGCTCATGGCATTCAAGGACTACACCGGCATGCCGGTCCCTATGGAGAAATGTAATGAATTGATACAGTCAGCCCTGTTTTGGCCAACCAGGGCATCGAACAAAACCTCGTGTCGACTCCATCATGACCAGGTGGTCTCGGTCGACACGGTCTGCGAAACTGAAACGGCCCTCACGCTCCGAGTTACCAACCTCCGGAGCCCATATCCCGACACCATCGTCGACCTAGTGTGCTACTACCTCATCCTCTGGCTGGCACGCACGCACATGGCATGCTGCGAGGACGATGAGCTGGACCTGGTCAATTTCAGCAAGCTGGTGATCAGGAGAGCCTGGTCCATCCTGCTCACGGTACAGCTGCACATGGGGGTCGGCCTCATCCCTGC
Source organism: Poromitra crassiceps (assembly GCF_964638095.1). Lineage (NCBI taxonomy): Eukaryota > Metazoa > Chordata > Actinopteri > Beryciformes > Melamphaidae > Poromitra > Poromitra crassiceps. Next base: position 70,068 of record NW_028152179.1, on the reverse strand, counting down.
TTGGAAGTGTGCCATAGTGGCTTCCGAGATCGCCGTAGACACGGCCTGCCGAGGGGCTAATTGGGTACTCTGCGGCAGGGCTTTGCCTGCAAAGGGCCTGGCTGAATTACTGAAGCGGACGGGGACAGATTTTAGCGACCTGGCCGCCGTGCGAGAGCTGTTTGCCGGCCAGTGCCCGGTCTGCAACATTGTCAACGTTGAGATACGAGAACGCCTGATGGACTTGACTTGCGACAGTTGCTTGATGTGTCAAGGGCTGGCAAAGTAATGTGTGTGTGTGCAGTACTCTGTGTGGGTTGAGATCAATTCAACACGACTTGTATATCAGATGAATAAAAATAATAAACTACAATCGACAGTCAAAGTTGTGTTTTCCTCTTTATTGCAAATATATATATATATATATATATATATATATATATATATATATATGTTACACAGACACAACCCCCCTCAAAAAAACATGAATCTCCATAGGGGAAGAGATGCATTGTACCAGATTGTACCCCAGCCTCCCCTGAGCTTAGAGCACAATCAAGGAACGCAACATTCCTCTAGTGAGCTCTACATCTGTGTGTAAGTGAGTTCATTCTACCTGTGATGAATAACAATAATAAACTACAATCGACAAAGTCAAAGTTGTGTTTTCCTCTTTATTGCAAAATATATCAAAAGCACAATACAGCCGACCGGAGACAGCGAGCTCGGTGATACTGACAAACTCCTGTGCGCCTCAGACCTCGAACACCACCCCAGGACCACCCCCGAGCCGGAGAGGCACAGTGCCGGGCTTTATCCAGCCGTGTAAGTCGTCTTCGACGAAACCCAGGTCGAACCGCTGGCTACTGGACAACGAGCCATCGCCAAGGGTCCGCAATCGTCTGTCCTGCAGCCCTCGCCGCCCCGAGTTGCGTTGCAGCCGAGCTCTCCGAACGGGTCATCATCGCTAGACACGCAGAGGTCCTCCTCCTCCTCCTCCTCAGGCTTCGCAAAGTGCTCGTCGGTGATGCGGAAGTAGTCGGGCAGCCGGCTCGCTTTGACGGCCGCGTATGTCATGTCTCCCACCCGCGGCAGTGTCTCGACCGGAGAACGACTTGGTTACAGTGACTGGGTTCCATCGCGGGACTGTGAGCCGGAGGGCGAAGTGCCTCCGACCGTTCCGACTTCCTCCGTCTTCATCACCTTGCTTGGCCTCCGTGACCCGAGCCGCTCGCTGAAGCCCGCGGCATCACCGTGGCAGGCCACCAGCTTCCTCGTCGACTGGGCCTCCGTCGAGGGCCGGAGCCGCGGGTCCTGCTCGTGCTTCTTGAGCATGTCGTCCACACTGGCGGTGACGACCGCTGGCAGCACGAACCCGCTGCCGCCCTCGGCCTTATGGAAGAGGGATACGATCTCCTCGGCGGCGCGGCAGATGAGCTTGGACAGGTTGGACCAGTGCTTGTGCGGTGCGAGGTCCTTGTCGAAGAAGAGTATCGCTAGGTTCTTTTGCGCCAAACTCTTATATCTGGGCCTGTGCTTGATGTAGGGGTGGAGGCAGAGGGCCAGCATCACGACCATCGTGACCAGGTCGGGGCAGGGCTTGCGCTTGGCCTGCGTCGCGCCATAACTTAATATGAAACTATTTACGAAGCGCGATGCCACGGGGGCTCTGAAGATGTGTGCGAAGCCTGTGAGTGCACGGAGTGTCGCGTCCCTCACAGCAGCTCTGAGGGTCGGCTTCTGGGGGCATGTGGCGTAGCCCTGGAGGACCATTGCCTTGTTCCTCTTGGATACGAAGGAGATCCACGAGTGATCCCTCCCCGACGTCTTGTTGTGGCTGGCCGCGTAGTGCTCTTTGAATTTGCTCGTGACGAGCGTCGAGTAGAGCGCGACCAGGATGGGCACGCTGGCCTTGAGCAGCTTTTCCCTGGTCTCGGCCAGGACCTCGACCGAGGCTGTCCTCTTGCGGTCGCCGAGGCCCATGTCCTCCCGGCAGCTGTAGCCCGGCTCGGCGCCCAGCTTGCCGGAAACGTAGTCGGGCCCGCGGAACTCAGCCTCTGGCTTTTGGAACGTCAGGAGGGCCATAACCGGGCAGCCGTCGGAACCTAACGGCTCGGAGGCCATCAAGGCCGTCATCCTGCACGAGCTCGGCGAGCACCGGTGCAGGGAGTAGTGCTCCTGGCACACGTACGCGTCGCCGTGGTGTACAAAGGTGCACTTGGCCTTCAGGCACAAGTTTACCCATCCGGGCCCGTCCAAGAAATCTTTGTGGTAATGTATGTTGCGGGGAAAGGCACGAGACTCGTCGTGACAGCGTGCTCTCCTTGCCTGCATCGTCCGATCCGCGCTCCCTACTGCGCCGCCGCTTCTCTCTGTCGCTGCTGCTCTCTCTACCTCTCCGCCGCCGCCGCTTCTCTATGTCGCTGCTGCTCTGCTGCCGCTGGATCTGCTTCTGACATGTCATTGAGCTTGCTGATATAGAGACAGAGGCTCCCCATCCGAGCGTCACCTCTCTCACTCTCTCTAACCGCTGTCTCCTCTCACTCTCACAGGCGAGCCGCGGGCAGAGCCCGGACCTGACGCTGGTCGACGAAGTGGGCTTCGTCAACATGAAGGTTCTCCTGGCCGTGCTGCCCAACATAGCATTCCGGGGACGAAAGTCGGTGCACATCACCAGCCACGTCGGGAGCTCATCATGGATCAACAAGGTGGCGGATATCCGCGACGACAATGGCGAGCAGGCCTACCACGTCGTGTCGCAGAGTTTCAAGTGCCGGTTCCATGCCAAGACACCGGGCCTGACGTGTTGCTGCCTGCGCGTCTACTGCCCGCAGCACATCTCGGTCGACAACCACCTCAAGCAGCTGATGAACATGGTGTCGCCCAGAGGCTTCGAAAACGAAGTCACTGGCAGCGGCGACGGGCTGTCTACGGACCTGAAGACCGACATCTCCACGCCGTTCGAGCGGGCGGTCATAAGCAGGTTCATGCACAACAACGTGTCCACGGCCGACATGTGCGCCGCATCGGTCACCGCGGCCTACATGTGCTTCGACCCAACGTTCGGCGGAGGATCCAGGTCAGGCGCCGGCCTATGCTCAGCCGTCGAGCTGGCTGACGGCAGGCTTGTGGTGAGTTTGTGTAGGTTTGGGGATGGCCGGGGCTTCTATGGCTGGGATGACATGTTGTCTATCAGCAGGTCTCGAAACAGGTTCCTGTAGTCCACTGGGTCCCGGACGCTCGCCTCAGCAGCGACCTCGTCGCACTCGAGCGGTGGGGAGATGCCGAGCAGCGCACATATGTAGCTGCATGTGGTGGCCTCGTGCTGGATGACCAGCGTGCTCTCCAGGTCCGGGGCGACGGATGACAGCATGGCGCATGCCTGGCCCCAGAACCCGCAGTCGCAGCTGACATCGGAAAGCTCCCGGAGCCAGGCCGTCATGGCCATGGAGACGATGAGCACCATGTGGCTGGAAGCGTGCGGCAAAGCCTTGAGCGGGGCCAGGTACTTGAGGGGGCCTGCGCGCACCACCTCGGCCGAGGCCAGGGCCGCCAGGGCTGTCAGAGCCCAGCGGTTCGGCTGACGGGCCTGGATGTAGCGGGCGACATGCTGCTGCGAGACGCCGCAGTCCAATATCAGCGACACCTCCTGCTGCGAGATGCTGCCGTCCAGTATCAGCGACACCGCCTGCAGCAGCTCCGCTGGGGCCTCGGTCGGTGGCTGCAGGGAGTAGGTCTTGGCAAGCATATGGGCCTGCAGCACCCTAGCTGGCGACGAGCGCGCAATCGTGCTGTACATCTTCATCATCTGGTTCTGGTCCATTTTTGAGTAGAAGTTGAAGTGCCTCCGGAAGGAGCTGTAGGCTATCATGAACTCGAACGCCGACAGGAGCACAGTCCAGGGCGTCTCGGCGAGTCGCTGCACGTGCAGCGCCGCACGGACGCACTCGGCGCAGGCCATGTCTGTGGCCCGCGCGTCGATACTCGATAACTTAAGCGACCTGGAGAGGGAGGGGGATGGGGCGGATGGACGAAGGTTCGACCCGGCGCAAGCTCGATCCTCATTCACCGTGTTCCGTCTTCTTTTCTCTCCCCAGCTCGTGAGCCTGGACGAGTTACAGATCAGGGACCTCGACCAAGTGAACCATGTGTACGCCTCGCTGCTGACCGCCCACGCAAAGCTCCTGCAGGTCTTGATGCCGGTCGTGCAGTGGAAGAAGGTGCCACTGATCATGATCTTCGAGCAGAACACCTACGTTAACGCGCTGGAGGACGTGAAGGGCCTCGTGCAGACTGCGTTGAACGGCTCCGGGCTGCGTCTTTGCTTCTATGCCAAGTGGTCGGCCGGGCACGACAGGTTCATGCTGGGTAAGCACGTGAGCAAAAGGGGCAAGGTGGACATGGTGCTCGCATGCGTCGACTACATCCGCAAGGACAAGCTGTGGTACTGCGACACGATCATGTCCCTCGGCTGGGCCGTGCTCGCGGAGGCCACGAGCAAGGCCGTCCGTCTCGCGGCCACCGTGGGCCGCCCTTGCGGCGCCGGCGCCGCCACGTCCAACATGCACATGGACGTGCACATGTACCGCAACTCGAGCCGGGGCCTCAACACATCCAACAGGCTGTTGGGCAACTTGCTCGAGGCGCCCGACCAGCTGACGCTGGCCAAGAGGACGCTGGCTGACACCAAGCACGTTGAGCACGGCAAGGAGCTGCTGGCGAAGCTGAGGGACGAGATGACCCTCGTCACCGTGAAGGAGTCGGACAAGGGGGGAGGCTGCACCGTCGTCACCGGCGGCAAGAGGTCCGTCGGCGGCGAGTATACCCGCGATGACGTGCTCTCCGCCCTGCTTCTCTTGTGCCACAGCCACGACGAAATTGTCACTAAGGCCCCCAACATACAGCTCCGTTCACACCACAGCGTCTGAGCCTGGGACCGTTGTGACGGTCGGGAGGTTTGTGGCGATTGTGAGAATAAAAATAAAAATAAAAATGACACTATTCTACAAGAATTATCAGAGTATGCTTGAGTTTGTGCACACACACACACCCTCCCTCATGAGTGCAATGTTCCTGTCCAGCCTGTATGGGGGGGAAGAATAAACAGATGACAAACGTGACCTCCTGTGTCTTTGTGTGTTTTATTGAGTTCAGCACTTTACACAACATTGAAATGAAAAACAGACGACAGTACAACATCTACACGAAATGCAAACAGCGACACATCTTAAGCTGTTGCAGCGGTGCCACCCCGTCGACGTCCGTACGCTGTCGTCCACTGACGAATTGCAGTGGTCCAGCCTACAACAAAGGCCGGGAATGGATATAAAAGGGAGCTGCGTTTTCCCAGTGTCTTTATGTATTCTATCGGTGCCTGCCCTGGGGTTGTGTCGAGCTTGAGGCATAGCTCTTGAGGTCTACGCCATGGATTACAAGGAGGTGAATGTTCCTGACGTGTACAAGGAGATCGCCCTGGTGGGCGAGGGCACTTACGGCAAGGTGTTCAAGGTGGTGGAGAAGGGTCGCTTGCAAAGGGTGCGTGCCCTGAAGGTGTGCACTTATATCGACGTCACCTCCAGTGCCTTCGACACGGCCGCCCCCCCCTTCAACCTGAACTTCGCCAGAGAGTTGTGCTGCCTTTCAAAGGTGTGCCCCCACCCCAACATCATGGCTTTTCACGAAGCGTTCATGGTCGCCGGCGTCCCGGACCTCGGCGGCAAGCGGTCTGCTTTCACTATGGACTACGTGCCGGTGACTATCCGTGATATGATAGTACAACGCACAGACAACAGGGTGCCGAAGAGCTTCATAGCCAAGTTCTCCCGCGACGTGGCCTGCGGTCTGGCTCACGTGCACAAGTTGGGTATTATCCACAGGGACTTGACGCCAAGCAATTTGCTCGTCGAAAACGACCTGACGGTCAAGATATCAGATTTCGGCATTTCCAGGCTGGCCGACCACAACATGACCGGCGGGCTTGTCACACTAAACTACAGAGCCCCCGAGCTCCGGAGATACTGCCTGACCTACACGGTGGCCATAGACAACTGGAGCCTGGGCACGATGATAGCCGATGCTGTCGAGGGCCGGGAGATCTTCAGGCCAAGAAACACAAACAACTCAAACAACGAAGACGCAGAGCTAGCGATGTTCGAAATAGTGCGCAAGGTGGTAGACCTGCCGGGCCACAAGGACTCGGTCTTAGCCCCACACAAGGTGATACCCACCGTAATGAAGGACCCGGTCATCAAGGACGTCGTCTTTGCCCTGCTGCAGCCCGACCCCACGCAGAGGATGACAAGCCAACAGCTGCTCGACCACAGAGGATGGGGCCAACTGGCTAAGATGACGGTTGCCGAGTCGGACTGGGTCCGACTCCTGCACCAGGACCGACTCCTGCACAGGAGTCGGGACAAGTTCAGCCTCCTGGCATGCTCCTAGAGTTTTTGATGTACCCTCCTGTGTATATAATTTCTGCTTTCCCAATCCTTATAACCTTTATAATAAAGATTGCCTCTCTGTGGGAATTGCGTTTACCTCTGTCTATCTGTCTGTGCCCCCCAACCCCATTAGAACAAACACAAACACGCACACGGACACACAGGTGGTTGTTTTCAGGTTCATTGTTTATTACTACCGGTCATAGAGTACAGTCACACAGGACAGAGCCGAGTATGAGCGGCGTAGAGCCGCAAGCCTCCCCCGGTATCGTCAGGTGTACGCTTCCTATGCCGGTGAGCTACCCCACCACAGAGCGCCGACCGAGGCTGGGTCCAGGACGGTCTGGCGGATGAATTTGTCGATGTCTCTCTGAGACCCGGACAGGGTCACTGTCCCCGTTTTCACTGTCGCGGACTCGCTGTGCTTTCTGCCCGAGAGTCTGCAGATGGCCTCCAGCGTTGCCTCCAAGTTGTTGAGCCCGACGGCCTCTGCGTACTTCCGCTTGAGCATCGTGCGGCTCAGAAGGGTAGGGCACATGGAGATGTACATCTCACCCTGCGCCTCCTCGCTGAGCTCAAACATTGTATACTCGTGCATGGCCGTCCGCACGGCTACTTCAATTGTCTCGGGATGCCCGTGGCCGGCGTCACCGACCGGCGTCACGGTGATAGTCCGGAATCGATCGATCGTCTTCAGTTGTTGCTTGCTCATCAGCAAGACGTCCGACAGACCGCTCGCATCCGCGTCTCCTCCCGCCATGTAGATCAGGTCGGGCGTGAACCGGTACCTGGTCAGGGACAAGGTCGGGTCCCCACCGACCAGATCGCGGGGTCTGGCGAACTGCTCCCTGCCGGCTCTCACAGCGACCTTTAAGGGGCGGCCCTGCGCCACCTCCAACAGGACCTCATTGCTCGCGGACCCAAGCTTGACCCCGGTGTTGAAGTAGACCAGGTGCTGTGACCGCTGGCGAAGGGCCGCAAAGGCCACGAAGATCAGCAGGCTTGATGCCACAGCATACATCTCCTGGAGCTTGAAGTTGTTGTATTCTTTGGCCAGCTCCTTGTACACACCGATGCCATTCTCGAAGACCGCCTTCCCCGTCGTAAGATCAGAGAAGACCTCCGTGTCCGGTATCACCGTGATGTGCGGATAGCGCCTCTGGGCCAGGCAGGCCAGGGTCAGCTCGTCCGCCACCAGCATTGTAAAGGTGCCCGAGGCGGCGCGCTTCTCGATCGCGTCGATGCGCAGCAGGAGCGCCTGAGCCTGCGGCCGTCCCACCGACACCGTGAAGTACAGCAGGTTCTGATGCTCGTGAGGCCATCTCGGCGACGCGGTCGCATTTGCCCAGCTGCGGGCCGGCCGCGCTGTGTAGCTCGACATAATCGACGTCAAACTGCCGTACGGCATACGTCCGCGTTAATGTCAAGCTACACAGCGCGGCCGGGCCGCAGCAGGGCCAACGCGACGTCGTGTCCAATCGAAGCTCCCGGACCTCGCGGCAGACAAGGTGATATAGCTGACGTATCACAGCTCTGACAAAGCTGTAAGCCTCCGCAACTGCTACCATCCTGTGTACCTTGTACAATAAACCTCTGTGCAACCCCAGCCCCGTGTGTACGTTTGTAATAATGAGAGAGTGACACAAAGACAGACAAAAAGGCTTGCTGATCTGAATATAATTCTTTATTGTGAGAAAAGACACAGATAGGCAGAAAGGACCATCGCAGGCCAAGAATGAGAGCGGTCACAGGTCGAGATCAGAGGGTTTGAGTACAGATAATTTTACTGCAAACATGAAGATCATAGGCAGACATGAGGACCAAGAACCGGAGGCTTAACTGGGGACTCGGATCGAGTCCGAGTTAAAAGGGGGAGGACGGCATACATTGTTGCTGTTGTTTCTCCAGGTCACAGGCCAGGCCCGTCAAGTACTCAGTGACAGGTTCAGTAGCATATTTGCCGACGACCCGGGATATTCCGCGCAGTCGAGGGCATGGTGGTCGGTCGTCATACGTGAGAGGTGGTTCGGGGTGTACAGTCGGCACGAGGCCATCCTGCTCCTGGTCCGGGAGGCGAAGCCCCGGCCGCCCCGTTGCGTGGCAGTTCTTCCTCTGGTCCTGCTGATGACACCTTCCGGGCAATTCCGCTGAGCTAGCGCCTGCTCCTCTTGCCAGATGGTCTTCGTGAGGGCGAAGGCTGGTATCAGCACCTCCTGCAGCATCCACGCCTTTATGACGGGCCTGACCGCCTGGAATGCCAATATGTGCTTTCTGATGAGCCAGACCTGCCTCACCGCGGGCAGGTGGGAGACCTCCCGAAGCTCGTCGTCGATGGTCATGTCGAACATCTCCTCGACGAAGGGGAAGGGTTTGCTTTCGTCTAGCGATGTCGAGCACCGTTTCTTCGGGGTTATCATCCGCCAACGTTGCGTGTCCAGGATGCCCCGGAGCTCGGGGTAGGTGTCCGTACAACTGACGTGACCTAAGTGGCTCTGATCCGGGTACCACTTGTACCTGAGCTGGAAGCTGGGGATCTCGCCGCCTAGGCTCAAGATATCTTCTCGTAGCAGCTTGGCTGTCTGCAACAGCACTCCGGGGCTCAAGTCGGCCGTCATGACTACTCGCGAGCAGACGAGGATGCATGGGGGTGGGGGGTCAAGTGCCCCAGAACCCTTCTGGCCCTTGTATATATAGCCAGAGACAGGGTTTGTAGGAGGTTCTAGACACCGCTGCCACTCCCTGTGACAAATCTCCGGGCCTCCTGTGTTGTTAAGGCACGTGGCGTCGTCGCTGTCTTCAACAACCCTTGGCGGGTGCTACTGGGGCCGAAGTCGGCCGTCATGACTACTCCGGAGCAGGCGAGGACGGGATTTGGTCGGGTGTATCGAGTATACAAATCCCGGGTTCGTTCACCGTTACCAACACAATCACCGGTACACACCCCAGCCCACATGTGCGGCGGAGACAAATGTGTGTTATGTGGACGTTTGCGCACCAATTGGTGCATTTTTAATGCAATGTTTTTCACATTAGGCCCGGAGCGCACACGAGGTAGCACATCGGTTCATTGGCTCGGGTACATAAGCACACACCCACACAAGAGTATTTCAGTCACATCAGTGTTTATTCAGATGTACATGTCAAAAACACAATACAAACATCCTATTTGGTTTCTGTAGGATCGGTTACCAGGCCCATGAACAGCACTGTCCTCTTATCGCTCTTGTGCTGCGGCCTGGTGATCACCCACACGAAGGGCTGGTCGACCTTGAACACTTTTGGTCTTTCGGGTTTGATTCGGTAACTGAAAGAGGTTGCAAACGTGGTGACGGCTGCCGCTACCGTGCCCTCCTCGTCCACATCCACCGTGCACACCTGCGTCGTGGAACTCTCCCCGTCGGCCACCTGCACCTCCAGTTCTTGCATGGCACGGTTCAGCTGCAGTGTAGATGTGGTTTTCCACTTGGGTAACTCGACGGTGTATTCGGATGCTCTATGCGTGCTGTTAATTATCTTCAGGTAGTCTAGGAAGACTTCTGCGCCCAGCGCCGTGGATTTCAACACTTGACGCATGGTGCGCCGGTCATTTTGCTTGGGTATCAGTATGTGCATGCAGGTCTGATCATCGCCTGTGTAAGGCAAGTGCAAAACCCTTAGATGGTCTAGGTCTTCGTTCACCAGGGTCTGGGTTTCATCGGTTTCCTTACGAACCATGGTGCACACATCTCTATTACCCGCTGTTGTGCCTGTCCGGAAACCCGTAACTTTGGTGTCCTACCCATACATTTTTGTCATTGATCAGTTGTCCACAGAACCCGTATTGTTAATGCAGCACAGAATTCTCAGAGGAGACCGAGGTCTCCCGGAAGCATTTTATAAATGTGACCTAAACACCATAGAATTATGTTTTGTCAGATGCATTTTTGTCAGGGGGAGGGGGGACCACGGCTATATTATGGCAGAGCAGAGAGGGTCTCAGTTCAGAAGGAGACGGAGGCATCATCTAGTCCTACTTTAGTTTATCGTTGGTCGCTTGCACACTCTGGTCCTGGCTCACTGTTTTCATTCTTGCTGTGGCACGAGAGCAGGAGCGAGCCCATACCTCCGCGCCATCTTCACCCACGGCTGGACGTCGCAGGACGACATCTACGTAGATGTCCGGCACCGTGTCGGAGGACGCGATGGACACCATCCCGGTGACCGAGGACAACGTGAAGAAGGCGCATGCCGTCCTGTTGGCCGTCGGAGGAGAGTGTAACCCTTCCCACGGTGAAAGAGAGAGGATTCGGGTATACGATCCCAGTGCTGAGCTCTGGTTTGATTTACCAAACAGTGAACTTGGGCTTTGCCAATCTTGCAATGTCGTCGCTTTCCTAAATGACTTTGTCTACTGTGTTGGCGGCATCGCAAACTATGGTGAGCACGCCGGCAACAGCCTCAACAGAGTAATGAAGTTCAACCTCCATACCCGTACTTGGCAGGATGCGGCAGCCATGCATCATCCTCGCTATGGTCACAGCGTGGCAGTACTGAATGGCCGTATCTATGCCATGGGAGGCTACGCACACAACAAAATGAATCAGGACAGTGTCGAACGCTATGATCCTCAGACCGACAAGTGGACTCTGCTCCCACCTATGAACAGGAAGCGATCATCGGCCAGCGCCACAGTACTGAACGGCAAAGTGTACATCTGCGGTGGTCTAAGTGATCGGGGACTGGTGCGCACAGCTGAGTGCTACAACCCAGACACCGACCGGTGGACGAAGATCCCCCGCATGAGCGTCGAGCGTGCCGACTTGGGCGTCATCGCATACAGACAGCGCGTCTACGCAGTGGGCGGCCACAATTCGGGCGGACGTCTGCGCAGTGCCGAGGCCTACGACCCGCTAACCGACACGTGGAGCGCCGTGCCCGACATGCGGGAACCACGCTGCGAATTCGGCATTGAGGTGGTGGACGACCAGTTGTTCGTATGCGGAGGAGAAGGAGAATACCCCGACAGCTCCAAGGTGGAACGCTACGACGGGAGCACCAATGAGTGGCACGAAGCCTGCGGGATGGGGATCCGAAGCTTTGATATCAGCTGCTGTGTGTGTCCGGAGCTTGCTCTACGAATGGACCCCGTGGTCTAAAGCTTCTCTGTCATAACCTGACCTGTGAAATGTTGTGAAGAATGAAATAAAAACGCATACTCTGATGATTCTTGTAGAACATTGTTTTTATTTTTGTCATTGGTCAGTTGCCCACCGCACCCATATTGTTAATGCAGCACAGAATTGTCAGAATAGACCGATTCTCGCTTAGGAGTCTGACTATCTGTATTTCTTAAACTACAACGTAGGGGTAGGCACACACTAGGCCTGCGCGTGAGTGTGCTTTCACTGACGTTACACAAATTAAAATGTTCTTAGCGATACCGCAGGCGTTTGTGTGAGGAAAACAAAATGTGAAAACATGAATGAAACCAATACAATTTTAAATGAATGTAGTGTGTGTGTGTGTGTGTGTGTGTGTTGCGGTCTATGAACCTAGGCTCGGTCTGCGGGCTTCTGGGGCCTCGGACAGAGCGGAGTAGAGGACTGTGATCCTAGAAATGAGCAAGGGGCCTCTGGGGCCTCATGGCTGTACAGACATGAACTAGATGTGTTTTCAAGCCCTGCTGTGTGTGTCTGTGTGTCTGGATTCGGCCGATGGCTCTGAGAGTGCGATTGGGTAAATGAAGTGAACAGAAAAGAAGGTATGCTTTGATATTTTTATTTTTATTTTTTTATTCTAGATTATAGAGACATAGACAAGCCAGTACACACTAAAGAGTTGTGTGTATATCTCTGGCGGCTCAGACGCGTTGTCGAGCGACATGGACGTTTAGCACGGATCTCAGAGTATGTCAGCCAGTAACGCGAGGCGCACTGATCCGGTGCACTCGTTGGAGAAGTACTGGTTGTGGAGCAGCGCAGATGTGTCGCCCGCGTCTCCGAGCAACAGAGGCCAGCTGCACGCACACATGCGCACACAGGTGCACTGTGACCTCCTGAAAACCTTGTGGTTGGACAGGAACTCAGACAGTTCCTCGTGTGTGGCGATTGGCAATGTGTGGGTGTCTGCCGAGTAGCCAGGATCTGGGTCGTGGTCCGCACCCTCATAGTACGGCATCAGAGCTGTGTGTATATCTCCGGAGGCTCGAACTCGTTGTCGAGCGACAAGGCCGGCTGCGGCAGGAGAAGATAGACAGGGATCTAGCGCTGCAACGTCGGGGATATGGGGAGCCCTGTGCGTATGAGTCGTGGGGCGCAGGCCTGCGCGAGACGGCCGGCTTCCGAGGGCTAGCATACACGGCGCAGAACTCTGCTGAGTATCGATGACAGGCGCTGGTGCGGGAGACGTAGGCTGAGTCGTTGAGATGGCCAATCGTACCCGACGACTCTGTAAACTCTCGCTGCCTTGCAGGCTCCTTGACCTGACCCTCATGTGGTTGGTCTCTGCGTCGGGGTGGCAATGTCGATGACGGCAAAATGAACCCGTCCTTTTCCTTGTACCTCCTGGCTCTCAACTCCTAAGGACCCTTATAGCCCTTTCCCCCTAGGCCTGTCTGGGTTTGGTGCAGCTCTTGGATCTGAGAAACGTTTCTGCTGCGTCTTCACAGATAGGAAGCTTTTGGATTATATAAAAGTTACGCTAAAGGATCACCCACTTTATACCTCAAGGGCGAGGCTCATCCCTCCAAGTCTGCCTGAGTAGGCTTGGCATCAGGGGCCATGGCGAAAGGGTCCTATCTATTTAGCCCTTCCAGAGTTACTAACCATGCTCGTGGCGACAATGGGGCACGGACAGTCCATGGGTGTCTGGGACTTTCACATGGAGGACTGGGAACGCTTTGGCATTATAGCCGGCTCGGGCCTGGTGTGTACTGCGCTGCTTCTGATTGTCATGGCCCTAATGTGGGTCACCCGCAGTGCTTTGGAGCTGCGAGCCCGGCGCTGTCCCGCTCGCCCTATCTACCTCGGACCGCCCATGCAATACACGGCCGTCTACAGGCCGACGACAACGACGATGATTCCGGGAGTGGAGAGTGACGACGAGACTGTCTGGGATGAGAGATCGCCCTCCGTGTCGTGACAACGGCGGCGGAGAAGGAGGAGGATGATGGGACGCCAACCTTGAGGCAGGACCAGAGTGTGCAACTGACCAATGACAAAAATAAAAACAATCTACTACAAGAATTGTCAGAGTGTGTGTTTTTATTTTATTCTTCACATTTCACAGGTTATGACAGAGAGAGGCGTTAGCCCGGGTTGTACATGTACATGGGGTGAAGTGGTACAGCAAGCTCCTGCTGAATAATAATCTGAGGACATGACACCCTTGACCGAGTCGCGGAAAACCATACAGAATTCCCAAGTTTTCACAGGGGTACTGTATACAAGGGTTTCACACAGTATATCAAAAGAGGGTTTCATAGTCCTTTCTTGTGCTCTCTCCTCTCCTTGTGCCGTACGCCACCTCCGCCTCCCCGGGCCCCGCTGCAGAAGAAGAGGTAGGCAAGGGCGGCGCTGATGCACGTACACCAGGCCATGAGCAGGGCGATGCTGATCCGCAGCATGGCCCCCCCAAACAAGCCCGACAGCCAGCCTCCGAAGATTTGACGGCCGGCCGATATCTCCTCGTAACGTTTGTCGTACTCGGCCAACGTCTTGGTGATGTTCTCGACGTCGCCGCGTATGTCGTGCAGCCGAACGCTGGTGTTGATGGCCTTGAGTATGTTGAGCTCGGGCGACTCGGGCAGGATGTCCTTGAGCAAGTCGGCGAAGGAGACGGGCCCTTTGGAGATGTGGGGCCTGGAGAAGGGCTTGAGTGGCGGTGTCTCGATATCGACCGACGCTGAGCCCTCGAGCCACGTGATCCTGTCGTTCTCGTAGCATATGCCCCTGTGGCAGCGGGTGCACGTGATGTCGCATTTGTCGGGCTCAGTCAGACATTCCGTGTACCTGGTGTGGATCTCGGGCTTGCGGCAGTAGCGGCCGTGGCACTCCGAAGGCTCGTACAAAGCGGCGTTGATGAGCCAGACACGGTAGTTGGGCCAGCAGGGCACGCCGTCATCTCTAATCTTGGGCATAGGTATCACGTCGCGCACCGTCGTCCTGTCGATGGTGCCTGGCACCGAGTGCAAGATAAAAAGCTTCCTGTCCCTGTACAGCGCAGCGCTCACAGTGGGGAACTCGCTCAAGCCCTGGTTGTTTTGGAACGCCGACAGGCCGCTGGGGCAGCTGCCGGAGCGCCGGGACGCAATCTCTCTCAGGCAGTTGGCCACGCCGCGCGCCACGAACCTGACGTGCATGGCCGCCTGTATCATTTCGTGCGTGATGCTCTGCGTCTGGGCATACCAGAGCTGGAAGCTGGCGATAACGGAAAACTTTTCATTGGTGTCCCTCAGGGCCATCTCGGTGTTCTGCTTTAGCGCGTCGCGCAGCATGGCAAAGTTGCGGTTGCTGATCTCATAGTTCTTCTTGAGGTTGGCCTCCTGCTCGTTCATGCGCCCGTCGATGAGTGCAATGTTCCTGTCCAGCTTGTTGCTGATCTCCACCTGCGTGCCCTGCACCGAGAGCAGCGTAGCTTTGGTGTCGTCAAGCTGCGCCTCTAGTCCATTGACCCTTTCAGAGACCTGGATGGCGAGGCCGAGGGCCGCGCCAGACAGGAGAAAGGAGATGAAGCGCTTATGGCGCCGTCGCCGATCGAGGCCGGGCAGCGGGGCCGCGTCAGGCACGATGTACATCTTGGCCTTCTCCTCCTGGGCCGCCAGCTCCTCTAGGCCCTCGCGCATCATCTCGCCGGCTCGCCGGGCGTCGTTTAGGATTACATGCGCCGAGTTGCACAGCTTGCCGTAGTTGATGCGGCAGGTACGGCTGCCGCCGCATATGGCGATGAGGCACGGCGTCAAGGCGCTCACGTCGTGATTGACGCAGCTCACGTTGAGGTTGATGTAGTCGATGCCCGGGGTAAAGTTCGACACAAAGTACATGTACTCAGCGGGCTTGACGATGAGCCCGCGCGAAGTGTCGACCACGGGTTTGTCCAGCATGTAGCCGTCGTCGACCATGGCCACGTTGACGCTCTGCGTCGACTTGCCGCTGTTGTACGCCTTGCACACCTTGTTGACCGGCGGCAGGTACTCAACGAGTGTGTCGCTGTCGAGGATGCCGACCATGTAGTGGCTGGGGTCCGAAGTGGGGATCATGGTGTTGACGTTCATGGCCAGCTGGGGCTGCCGGCTCGACTTGATGGCCTTGGCCGCCGGCGGGCCAGGCGTGCACGACGAGATCTTGTACACGTCGGCGATGTAGATCTTCTCGTAGCTGGTGCTGCACAGTTCCTTGTACGGCGTGTCGAAGATGCCCAGCGAGCCGTGCACTGAGATCAGGCCGGGGCAGATGAGGTTGTTGCTGATGCCTACGATGTACTGGGGGTCCATTACCCTCTTGGACCCCGAGCTCGGGTCCTTGTAGCCGTTCTCTGGCACGTTGACACGGACCTGCTGGAGCGGCTCCACGCCGCCCGTCGCCCGCCGAGCCCGCCGAGCACCCGCCCTACCGGAGACTAGGGAGATGCCCGCCGAGACTTGCTGCCGCTTCCAGTCACCGAGCCTGTGCACGGCGGCTGTGACGCCCGAGAGTGCCGGTGTGTGGGGCCTGGTGGTACGCTCGAAGTCTGCGTTGAGCGTCGAGATGACAAACTGGTTGATGCCTAGCGTCGTGGCCACCAACTCGGGGAGACGCTTGAGCGTATCGAAGGATGTGGAGCTTACGGTCACGTTTACCCAGGCCTTGCGAGCCCACAGGGTTGTGGCCGTACCGGAGCAGCACTTGGTCGCCTGGTCCTCCTCACACGTGTACAGCGGGTTGCTCTCCAGGTCGGCCAGCGGCAGGTCTGCGTCGATGACGTCGGACGCCGCCGCGAGGTTCGCTATCCGCACGCGACCCATCAGGTTGATGGTGAACACGAGCCTGTTTGCCCTGACACCCTTGTCAACCAGGGCGCTCATGTAGGCCAGGGCCCCGTCGTCCTCGGCTCCGCCGCCCGATGGTGCCAGCCAGAGGTTCTGGCAGCGCTCGGGCCGGTTCAAGTCGGCAGAGCCGGCGGGCACCAGGAACAGGTCGAACGCGGGGAGGAGAGCGGTGAAGTTGAGCCGGTCGAGCTGTGTTCGCTCGAGGGGTAGGCCGAGAAACAGCCGTTTCACTTTCCTCCGGCGCAGCTCACCTGCCAGGAGGTTCAGCGTCAGCGTGGGGTTCTTGTCGAGCGGGCACGTCTCCTCGCCCCAGCCGCCGATGTCGATCATGACGCCCGAGGAGAAGGCGGCCACCTGCACCTTGTAGATGACGTCGGCGATCTGGGCCGAGCTCGGGCTTGTGTTCACGCACACATCAACGGGCACCTTGAGTATCAAGGGGGTCAACTCGGCCACCTCGGCCGCCACCCGCATGTCCAGGGAGATGCGGAATTGCCCCTTGACGTACTCGGCGCAATCCACCGGCAGCATGGTGACGTCGCACGAGGCCGCGGCGACTGAGTCTCGAAGCTCCAGCGGTGTCGGCACGTAGTCGTGTGGCCGATTGGCCTCGGCGATGGAGCTGGAGAGTTCGCAGATGGCAGTGGGCGCTGACGTCTGGGGGTCGTTATTGGTGATGCCCCTGCCCGTGCCACCCTGGTCGTCGGCGCCGATGCAGAACCGGGCGCCGCCGGCCGAAAAGCACCGGTCTCCGAGCTGCGCGTAGCACAGGGCCATGTCATCCGAGGGCCCGGCGCCCACGTAACTGAGAACGCAAGCGTACACCGAGTTACGCAGCATGAGCACCTCGTCCGAGTCGAGCCACGCGGCATCCTTGCTGGCGTGCAGAGTTCGCCGCAGCACCTTGTACGCGGAACACTCCGGTCCCGGCTCGCAGTCGGCCATGGGGTCGTCGCCGAAGTAGTACGCGACGTTGCGCTCTTTGGCATAGAGCCTGATAGAGAGGGCGTTGAGCGGAGCGCTGCGAACGAGCCGGTCGGCGCAGCCAAAGCCTGCGGGGATCTCGACGCAGGAGCTCTTGCTCAGGCTCAGGACGTAGGCACCGAGGATGGTGCTGTTGGCCTTGACCGGCTCGCTCAGGCTCTCGCGGGGCCTCCAGCGGGCCAAGATCTTGCCAGAGCAGTAGTGTGTGCAGCGGTCCGTCGCGTCGTCGTACCGGCCCAGGGCGAGCGCGAAGCCTGTCTCGCTGGTGCCCTGGCACCAGCCCGATTGCGCGCTGCTCACAATCACATTGACCCAGACGTAGGGTGCGTAGCCATATGCGTTGTGGACCGCTCTAGTGGCGGAGGCAGAGGCGTGTGCGGCCAGAGAGACGCCTGCCGCTAGGGCAACGCTGATCGTCGCGCTGAGCCAGGCGGCTAGAGGCATGGGGTCGGAGTTGTTCACCGCGTGCGGCTCTAGTGGCTCCTTAGTAAGCACATTAAGATTTGTTTTACATTTTAAAGTCTGCTATATAAATTAAAGCCATTATTATTATTATTATAAGCCGCCGGGTTAGATCGGGCGGTTGTCGGTACCTCCTAGTCGGTCCCGTTCGTTCTGCGCTGACTTTTTGAGTGCCAGGCAGGTGCTCGCCAGGGCGTTGAAGTTCTTGATGGCGCTGTTGTAGGTCTTGACCATGTTCATGTCGGTCGCGAAGACAGTGCGGCCCAGCTCGGTGCGCACGCAGTAGAACCGCTGCCGTGACGTGGCGTCGGCCACGGAGTAGCTTTTGCCCAACAGGTCCATAGACATGTTGTGCATCACGCCCAAAACGTTGCCGTCGTGGCTAGTGTGCAGCAGGTGCGTGTTGATGGCCGCGGTGCTGAAGCACAGGTCGAGCGTGTCGAGGAAGTCCTTAACCTCGTCGGGCTTGAGGGCCTGGAGCGAGTCTAGCGTGTTTTTGTCGAGCCTGCGACACACGCAGCACTCTGCGTCACACAGCAGCTCCTGGCAGTCTACGGATGCGATTGTCTCGCCGTTGAGCGACAGGTACAGGCCGGGGTATTCCTTCCTCAGGAACCTGCCGCGGGCATCGAGCTCGGCTGCGGCATCGTCCTCGCAGCGTGGGGAGCAAAGCTCGGCGGGCAAGGGGAAGCTGAACGCCTCCGCCACATAGCCCGGGTCGCCCGAAGGGTCGGGCCTGCGAGCATTACTAACGGGTGGCGATCTGTCATCTTGCGACGGCGACCGGCTTCTTTCCCTGCCATGACTCGATCCATGGCGAGATGAACCGTACGTCGGATACGGCAGGAGCGAAGAGGCAGAGTCCCGGGAACGGCCCGGGCGACGATCCATCGGAAGGCGTGTGTGCGTATATCGTAGGCAGCTCGTCTGAGGTGCGTGGGGGCGCGCTGATGGCCTCGCCGGGTGTCAGGTGGGGAAACTGTGTGTTGCGCACGTCGGACAGGAACGTATTGTGCGTCGTCGACAGTAAGTACTGCAACAGGTGCAAGGTCCGGCTGGCTCCGTCCTTCAACACGACGCAGGCACTCTGCTACTTACTTACTTTGCAAAACCTGCCGCTGCACACATCCGAGTCGCTGATGCAGCTGGTTACGGTGTTGGCCGCAGAGAACCTCAACGCGCCAAAGTGGCAGGGCCGCTTTTGCACAATCGAGAACGTGAGCCACATCTCGCAGGAGGCCCTCCGGCTGCTGCTGTCGATCGACGTCGAGTTCCTCTGGGGCGACAACGTGACGGTGGACCTGACCCCCGGAGCCTGATGGCCGAGGTGCGGAGAAAAGTAGGTCCCCTGTTCAGCGAGGATGAAAAATCCATGTACGTCAAGCTCACCAGAGCAGACGAGCGGCGGGCCATCATCGATCGCGCCACCATGACCCTGACCGACTATGTGGATCGGGCCAACCCACGCTTCCCGACCAACGCCGAGCTTCGGTCGGACGAGTCGGTTTTCGTGCCCGTGTTCTGCGCCGAGTGCTACGGCACCACCCAGGAAGACTACGACGGTGCCCTCGACTCGATGGTGTCGAGCGCGGATGCCACCGGCGAGTTCATTGTCGGCGTGTGCTGCGTGTACGGCGATGACGGCTCGGAGCCGAGCCCGGAGTCACGCGTTGTGTACAAGATCCACAACGACCTAGCCTACTCGGGGACCTGCCACAGCCAGCCGGCCAAGGCTACCTTCATGCACGACATGAGATACGAACTGGGTGCTGTTAAGTGCTACTGGCACGTGCACAGCCGGAGCAGGGACAAGAGCTTCCTCTTCAGCTGCGTGCAGTGCAACCGGGACGAGTACACGGACACGGTGATGAAGTTCATGAAGGATTGCTGCGTCGAGCGCAGCTACAGCCTGGGCACCACGGGCGAGAACTCGATGGGGCCCGTAACAGATGAGTGCAGCTTTGTCACGGTGCCCAAGAGGCCCGCCTGCTTTTGCGAGGTGTGCACCAGTGAGTCGCTCGGCGACACTATGAGGTCCCGGGGCTTCTCGACGGTCAAGGACAAGGCCCTCGACGCGGGTCTCTCAGTCTCGTCTGAATCCTCGACCTCGCCAGCGTCCTCGGCCCCGGAGCGCAGCGAGCCGACGATCGCGGCGCTGACCAACGTAGTGTCCGGGCTCAAAGCACAAATACATGTACTAACGCAGCGCCTTGATGATCCGGGTCATCCCGAGAGTCTCTACAACAGGTACGGCGCACAGGAATACTACAGGCGCACGGGGAACAGGCCAAAGCTCTGCGCAGGAGTACTACCGATATCAGCCCCCTCAGCCGCAGTGACCGAGGGACTACACATGGATGGCGCCGGCGGGAATGAAGTGGTCCCCGCTCTAAAATGGCTGATTGAAAAGCTGCAGCAGCAGATCAGTTCTCAGATCAGTCCGCAGCAACAGCAACAGCAACAAGGTGGTACGCTCCCCCCTCTGCCGTGGCAGCCGCTGGGCCAGACCCAGCTGGCCCAGCCACCCCAGCTATCCCAACAGCAGCTGCCCTTCTTGTCTCAGGCTACGTTACAGGCTGTGAGCCAGCAGCAGCCATACCAGCAGCCGTACTATCCGCCGGCGTACCCATCGCTCCACCAGGATCAGGCCCCAGTCCGGACGCTTGCCCTGGAGCGCAAAGAGCACTCTCAGGTGGCCTTCGACATCAGCTCGCTCACGCCGGAGCAGAGGGAGCAGGTCACCATCGATTACTTCAAGAGACAGAAGCGGGAGGAGGAGGATGCCAAAGATAAGACTAGGCTGCTTCAGGCGGTCAAACGGGTCCTGGATTCAGACACCGTCAACTCTGCTGACGACGCCTTGGCCAACATAGCCAACGGCGTGCCCTTCAAGAGACAGAAAAGGGCCTGCGTCGGCGGCGACTCCGAAGACAAGCGGGGGAGACAGAGCACCTGGGCCTCCTCCTCCTCCTCCTCCTCCCCCTGCTCAGGTGCCGAGGTGGCATCAGGAGCCGCCGAGGAACACCGTGACCCCGATCCGCCCACAGCGCAGACCGTTCCGAAGGCCGTGTTCCAGGCTCCTGCAGCACAGAGCGTTCTGAAGGCCGGCGTCCAGGCTCCCGCCGCGCAGACCACTCAGCCAGCAGTGAACCCGACACAGAGATACATCGATGCGGTAACCTACAAGATGACCTGAGCGGAGTTTTGGATAGTGTTGTATCTCGTGCTATGTCCTGTGCCTTGTCTTGGTGGTATGGTTAGATTGTAAACTAAAATAATAATAAAGAATAACAATAACACGAGTTGCCTCCTGACTACCTGATTGCCTGCGTCTGTGTGTGTGTGACAGAGAGACCGATGAGTCTGAGTGCATGCGAACAAGCTTCACAATATTGACAGTGGTTACGTGGCCTCGGTGCCCAGAGCCCTAGCATGCAACGCTTCAGAAAGAGAAAGAAGGTTGACGTGACCGACATGAGCGGAGACCTCAAACGGGTCGTGGACCAGTTGAAGGCCAACGTGCTCGAGCTCACGACCCAGCTGGGGGCTGAGCGTCGCCGGGGCGATGCTTTGGCGAAGGAGTGTGAGTTGTCTAGGGAGTCTAGGTCCGAGACGGCTCCGACGGCTGCTGCCAGCACCGAGCAGGGGGTCGAGCTCGATATGTGCAAAGCTGAGCTAGAGAGCGTTAGGGCCGAGCTGGAGCGCGTCACAACCGAGCGCGAGAGCCTGAGGATCACACTGTCGCAGCACAGACTGAACTCTCAGCCGACAAAGCCTGCCTCGGACAGCCCCGAGCACGCCAGAATGCACGACTGGACTGGGCGCATGTACCTGAAGGTGACCCTGCCGAGCGACTACAGCTTCAAGCCAGGCCAAAAAGTGACACCTCTCGGCGTGATGCAGAAGCTCTTCGACATACGGCATGCGGGCAACAAGGTAGGCATCACGTTCGGCCTGCTGTTGGAGATGCTGAACGTGCGCTTGGCCGTCAGCTACAAAGATTGGTACAATGCCCACTTTGGCTTCCTGGCCAGAGAAGATCATCACTTAGTGGCGGCGCACATCGACAGCGACGCGTTCGCCTGGCTCCTGTTCGAGTACGGCGTCCAGGCGATCACCATCGACGTCCTGACGGGCCTCATAAGCACGGCGCCCGTGAAGAGCGGCACCACCAACATGATTGCCGGCCTACACGGACGGGTCTACGCGGTGGCACTGGCGCTGTTCCACGAAGCCGTGAACAAGTCTAGCGAGCGGTTCAAGCCGCACCGCGAGCATGCTTTGAGCGTCCGCAAGAGGGAGGGACCGGTCTACGTACCACTCGACGTACTGTACGAGGAGCCCGAGCCAAACTGCAAGAGCCGGTTGCTGGTCACCGTGCTCGACAATCTGATGGGCCGATGTGCGCTGGCCCCGGCTACGGGCGCATCGAAGGCGGGACCGGTCAGGACAGACGATCCACTCGGCATAGACTCTTCGCTGGACCTGTTCATGAACTCGCGCGGGCTCTTCGGCGAGGCGGGCAAGAAGAGGCTAGGGCTGTTTGGGTCCCAGCAGCCCGTAGGCGGGCCCTATCGCCCCCTCGACGCCTCGGCGGCCGAGGACTCTAATAAAAACCGGGCGCCTTTTGGAAAATTTAGTTATTTCGGGTGAAGTATGGAGGCTATCGCGAAGACCTTTCGGGCCTCGTCGCCAGCGTCCCATCGGCGCAAGAAGGCCCGTTGCGAGCCCCGGGACTTGTCGCCCTCTCTCTCCTTCAGCTCGATGCGCCAGTCCGACTCCTCGCCTCGTCCACCGACACCGTCGACCTCTCCGTCCGAGAAGGCCTGTCTCGAGCCCGAGGATGGGAAGACGCGTGCCCTGCTAGCCCTGTCGCGCTACTGCCAGGAGCAGTGGGTGGCGTCGACGATCGACCTACACCTCCGCAGGGGCAACAAGCTGACTATGACCCTGCTGAGCGGCGACGCGGGTTGCGGCAAGAGCTACGCCATCTCGATGCTGCGGGAGCGGCTGACAGCGATGGGGGTTAGCTGCCAGGTGTGCGCCATGACCAACAAGGCTGCCACGACGCTGATGGAGTCGACTGGCTGCAAGTCAGTGATGACCTTCCACAGGATGATGGGCTACAAGAAGGGACTGCTCGCAGATGGCCTGTCGACAGAGGACTTTGTCAAGGCCTACCAGGTCATGTACCGGCCGCTCGTCGACCGGTTCCAGCGGCTGTGCGAGCGGGACCTGGAGTCGGACGGCTCGCGCCGCCAGAGGCACACGACGTGCTCGCGTCTGACGCCGGAGTCGTGCGCTGTGTGCTGCAGGGAGTTCGAGAAGCTCAGGGCGAAGCTACCGATCCTAGCGAGCTCCATGAGTGACGCGCCGCCCTTCCTCGGTGTCAATGTGCTGGTGGTGGACGAGTATGGTATGTTGGCCGAAAGCGAAGTGGACAAGATGCTGAAGTGCCTTGCCCTGTTCTACGGGCCCGAGCGAGGCCCCCTGATAGTGCTCGCGGGCAGCGTGTCGCAGCTTCCGCCCGTGGGCAATGTCAGCCGCATCTGGGACCGCGGCCTGTTAGAAAGCAAGTTGGCCGCGACGACGCCACTGTTTGTAAACCGCAGGCAGTTCCGTGACCCAGGATACTCGGAGGCCATTACGTACCTGCAGTTCAACACGGTCACGGCAGAGTCGAAGCGCATCTTCGAGAGCCTCTGCGACGTGACCTCAGAGCAACTCATGGCCCCGGCCTACTGCCCCGACAGCTTGCGCATCTTCCACCAGAACAGGCAGCAGGCTGAGTACTCCACGGCGTTCATGAAAGACACCGAGGCTCGGCTGGGTACCACCGCAGTCGCACCCAAGCACCTGAGCCTGAGTAGACGCGGCTCCAAAAGCACGTGGTACGAGGCCCTTAAGAACGCGACAAAGTCCACCCCGAAGCTGTTCGCTCTGCCGCCCTACAACAACGAGTTCAAGCCCAAGCCAGAGGACTACCTGAGGGTGCGAAAGCTGTGGAGCGGCTGCCGCGTCGGGCTGCTGTGGTATGCGGGCGGCCGGGGCATCACGGTCAAGGATCCCGAACCCTACAGTGTGCCAGGCAGAGGTGGAGACGACCGCGCTGCGTCTGTCAGGGACACGGAGGGTACGGTGGTTGGCATCAGGCTCAACAATAGGAAAAACTACTACGAGTTCACGGTACGGGGGCTGCAGAGCGGCACCAAGTACCTGGTGTCACCCGTGGAGTTGGAGTACCTGGGCTGGTCCGTGTGCACCCACCCGCTGTCGTGTCTGGTGGCGATGAACACCTACGAGGTTCAGGGCTGCACAGTCAGAGGCGACGTGCTCTACCACCCTCCGATGAACTTCGACTACTCATTGATCAAGCCGTCTGTGTATGTGGTGCTGTCGCGCGTCGCAACCCGGGAGAACATCAGGATGACCAACTGCAAATTCGTCTCCTGCAACCTGTACCCCAAGGAACTGGTGGAGTACAGAAAGAGGGTCGAGATGGCCTACGTCTCCCGAGCCCACGTCGCCCGAGCCCACTTAGGAGGCCGACGAGGCCAAACGGGCATTGTGAGCTGAGGAGGCGGCGGCATCGGCGTCCTCGCTCTCCTTATTCTTCTTCAACTAGCGAGGAGCTGGGCTCTCAGTTCCGAGATGGAAATGGGGGAGACGAAGTGGCATGAGCTCAGGCTGGACCAACTGCTGTGCCTACCGTCGTCTGTATCCCTCGGCGAGCCGTCGCCCCACTCGCTCGACGCGGGGCCGCCGTCGGCAAAACAGCAACAAGGACTGATCGATTACGTGCTGACGACGTGGTGCCCCTGGTTCTCCCGCGAGTTTGGACCACTGGCGGACAGGGATACTCACATGCTGACGTACCAGATGATGACGATGCATACTCGGTGCGAATCCCCGGTCCGCTGGGAATCGGTGATGGCTGCAACAGCATTGCTTGTGACACCCAACCAGCCCCTGGGACCGCGTCGTCAGGACAGCGAGCTGGGGCGCCGGTTCCTGTTCTCTACTAACTGGGACCTCGACGCGAGGCCGTCGACCAGCCTCAGAAATGAGCGGAACCAGAACTCTGAAGCCTGTGAGGCTGTACGTCAGCCGTGTTTCCTCCGTGTCTGACGCCCAGTACACGTACGGCTGCTACAAACTGGCACCCAACCGCGTGGGCCTCCCCGGGGGGCTGTTCCACTTCACCTCGGGCCAGGAGAGCTACCTGCCCACGCTTCACGGCCAGACAGCCGACGAGCTCAAGCACTACAAGGAAGTGGCGGTGAGCGTAGACAGGAGCTCCCTCTACAGCAGACCCGTGCTCACCATGCCGCACTATCAGCCGGTGGAGCTCATCAACACGGGCCACGAGCCGCTAAGGCAGAGCGACCACTTCACCGTGCAGTTGCCCAACGCAGAGGACGTAAAGGCTCAGCAGCTCTACGTCACGAAAGGAGACTTTGCGCGCGTGTACAGCGACTCGATTAACGAAGGAGTGTGGGGAGGTCTGCTCGCCACCAGGAAGGTGGCGGGCGAGGGAGACCCGGTGGAGGAGGTGATACGGGAGCTTGAGTGTAACCCGGAGTTCGATACGATGAGCCTGCTCTCGCCATACCTGCCGGAGGGTCTGTACTCGCTGCTGGATCTTGTCGCCACAGGCGGCCGCTACGGGGACATAAGCGCACAAACTAGGAATGACGCCGCTAATGTAGCCAACGTACACACTGTCAACAACGGCCAAATGCTGACGGTGTTGCTCAATGATCAAGCCGTGAAGCGCTTTGTAAACTCAGTGCTGAGGTGTGCTGTGAAATTCCTAGAGGGCGTGCAGGGCTTCGCTCGAGGGCAGGTGCTGCGCAGCGCCAGCCGCTACAACGACAGCTGGATTAACACCGGAGAGCGGTTTTCGGCCATCATACTGTGCTCTAGGTGGCTCTCGTGATCGGGGCAATCGCGGTGCGGCCGCGTCTACCTGCCTGTGTTTTGTGCTTTGTCTAGATCCTACCATATCCGTTGTATCGTATATGTGTGTCTAAGCTGTGGGGTAATCGTAATAAAAATCTGAACAAAATTGCACAAACCGAGTGTTTCTTTTCTTGTGTGTTTCCTTTTATTATCAGCATGATTACGTGACACATACAACTGCAGACAGTTACACTATACAGTAGTCCCACGTCCGTAGGGGGGTATCCGGTACTTCTTTTTTTGGTTGGGCCTGAATGTGGAGGGGCTCTGGAGGTTTATGTCGCGTTTGAAGAAAGTGTCCTGCGGGACCGGCTTAGGCAAGTTTCCCTGGATTCTGTGGGGTAGCTGCGTGACTGAGGGTGAAGTTCTCACGCCGCCGCCGACAGCTCCGGACACCGAAGCTGTTGAAGCTCTCGCAGTAGTCAAGGTCCCGGAACCTCCAGACTCCAAAGGGGTTGTCGAGCCTGCGGCAGGCTCGGAGGCACTCTGAGAATCTGAGTATCCTTGTCCCTGGCCGAGCGCGTGCCACCAGTCCACCGGGGCGCTCTCCAATGCGGTCAGCCACGTCTCCGGGAGATGCCGTCTCTCGGACCACCCGTACTTTTCGCCTTGCATGTTAGCTGGAGAGCGCGACGCTGGTGTGAGAGTATAGCCTGGCAAACCAGATGACCGTGTTGACGAGCACGAGGAGTGTGACGACGACCGATATGCACAGATCCAGCAGTCTGTCCAGGTCCATGGGAGGTGGGGCGGGTGGGTTAGCTCCCGCTGAGGTACACAGAGCAGATCCTCATCATAGTCCAGTAAATAACATAAGCCGGGGCGCCCAACAGCAAAGGGGCGGTCTCCGACATGGGCGCTGCTAGGGAGTGAGCCGTGTTGAGCAGCAGCACGGCAAAGACGAAGGTTTGCCAGAAGACCGAGTCGGAGCCAGGTGCGCGGTACGTCCCTAAGACGTCCGTCCTGTCCGAGGCTGAAATGGCCGTCACTGCGGAAAGCCTCGCGCAGAGCTCCCTCTTCCTCTTGCGCTCCTCGCCGAGTGCCACCAGGTCGTCGGTGTTGTCCGTAGTCAGCAGGGCAGCGTGGCGCAGCCCCGATATCTCATTGCACAGGCTGTCGAGATTGGCGCAAGCAAATTCCAGCAGTGACTTGACACTGGCGGCAAGAAATAAGATCCTATAGCCGGTCAGCCAGTGCGATCCGCTCGACACCAGTGAGTAGAGAAGGCACAGGGAGACCGTCAGGATCAGGTACGCCTGGGAACCGCAGGGCAGCGACGTCATGTAGGGCGGTAAGTTACGGCGGTCCAGGCGCACCGCTAGCGATCATCCGCAGCAGGCCGATGACGTTAATCCAGGTGAACACGAACACGGTCCAGCACAGGAGAGCGTCGGTCTGTCGCTCTCGCTCCGAGTGCAGCGCCGTCAATACGTAACTTGCCGCGAGGCTCACGACCAGCGAGGTTCTGTGCGTCCGCGGCACACAGGCCAGGGGCGACGCGGGTGCAGCGCCGTCACAGACCTCGGCTGCGGTTGCCGACGCAGTGATGCCGATCAGCATGGCTAGGCACACGGACATGGACCAGCACGCCTCGAGGGCTCCGCGGTCCGGGCCAGTCATCAGCCTGGTGGTGTGCGCTAGCACGGTGAAGATGACTATGCCTGTTGACAGCGTGTCGCAGATGTGGGCCGATGCAGTCTTGACGGTCCTCAGCCACAGGCAGGTCTTGTTGATCCAGCACACCTCGGGCGGCAAGTATAGCGGGTGGATGTCGAGCGTCGCTGCCCTGTTGCCCGAGACGGCGATCGAGAGCAGCTCCTGGTCGTTCAGCCTTCGCCGTAGCAGACCCAGGTCACGCATCATTGTCTGTGTCTTGGTTTCGTCAGTTTAGTCGGTTAATCTCAACGTCGGTCAGTTTCACTTGGACAACTCCCGGGCAGAGTCGGCTGTGTCGCCGGCCAGCCTCGAGTAGGCTTTGCTCGACGTCCAGGTGGCGAGTATGTCCGCCAGGGAGCCGTGGACTTCGGGCCTGTGAACGTGCCAGTCGGCCGAGGCCCTGACCGCGAACCGCCCCGCGGTCTCGGTGCCCACATGTAAGTAGTGGACGCAAACGTAGTCGTTGAGCCGCTCGCACAGCTCGTGCTCCGTGGTGGCGTAGACCAGTTCGAGCTTCACCCCTGAAGCCTCACCCAGCGCTTCTTTGAGAGTCCGACTGCTCGACCAGGCGCTTGCGACGAGGTACACGCGGAATGTGTTTATAGTGGGCTTGTTCGGGAGCCTCGGGTTAGTCACCGTGCCGGTGTTGCAGGTGCCCGAGCTGCCCACCGAGGCCACGGAGCCGACGATGCGCACGGCGGTATTGACCAGCTCGGGCCTGTCGATCAAGGCGTGGACGACGTTCCACAGGTCCTCCGGCTGGGGCGGCACGTGCTTGGTCAGCCGGTTGACGACGGTAGCGCGCAGGTTCAACCTGGTCTGGATGGTCATGGGCCTATGGCGGTCGTTGTTCCTCGTCAGCTCGGTCTCCACCAGCGCGTGGTACCGTCCGACACTGCTGTTCCACTCGTTCACGAGGTCCTCCAGGGGGATGGTCGTCACTATGTTGTTCTTGGAGCCAATGATGCTGTCGATCACTTTCAGGGCCTCTACCGAGGTTCCCTCGGCTACGTACTGGTTGTAGGTTGAGACGATGCGGGTGAACTTTTCATGGCCGCTCTGGATCTTGGCAAACTCTGCGCACACGTCGCCGATGGCCAGCGGCCTTCGCGAGTCGACCGGTAGCAGGGCCGAGGTGGCGGCTTTGAACGATCCGCACGGCAGGCTCGGCGAGGTCTGGTGGCCGTGGTAGAGATTTAGCTTCTTCTCCGTCACGTCGTCTTGTATCAACGGCGGACTGGTGACTGCTCCGACGTATGCCGTTAGGGCCGGCATTTTCACCCTGGCAGCTAGTGAGTTCCCGTTCATCATCTTTTTGCACTTAGCAGAGTTGCTTTGAGCGCGATGGAACGGAGTCGCCGTTAGTGGGTCTAATGCGGAGACATCAGGCTAATTAAGTAATTATTTAGCCACGCTTGCGCATATAATGTGGAACACCAATAAGAAATAAAGACAGGTTATTTTTCTGTTTTTATTTGGCAAAAAGAGAAAAAAACACATCTCAGACCCACCGCTTCATTCCCAATGCAGTCGATTTTTATTTTGTATTTGTGCGGCCGTCACTTGCTGTCATCGCCGCTGATGTAGGCTGCGTAGTCCTCTAGTCTCATGTCAGGGCCCTGGTCGAACTGCATGCGTGTGCGCCGCAGTGTCACATCGCTGCCCACCTGTAGAGCCAGCCCGAGTGCGGCAGCATCGGGAGCCTCGTCCTTCTCGCCCTCCTGCTGGAGACGCTTGGACTCCTCCAGGATGAGGGCGCGGCGTATAGAGTTCAGTGACTCGCCGTAGATCAGCTTCACAGACATCTTTCCGTGCAGCGCCACAACCTTCGCTGGGCTCTCGAACATGAGCTTGACGTAGGGCTCTGCGGCGGGGAGCACGCAGAGGTTTTCAGCGTACTCCCCCACGCTTCGGTAGAGGTCGGCGACATACTTCAGCACGTAGCGCGGCACGGTCCAACGGTCGTGCTCGATCCTGACCTCCAGCGCAAGCGGGATCAGGCAGTCCGTGAAGGCCATAGCAATCAGCTCCGCCAGGGACTGCAGTGCTAGGTCGTTTCTTTGGCGCAGCGCCCCTTTCTTAGGAGTGCAGAGCCCCTGACTGTTGACTTCATATGTCCCTCTGTGTTCGCAGTGTCTGGCCGACAGTGCACACTCGTCGAGTATGTAAGACCTAGATTCTCGGCAGTACGCACACTCGAACTGGACTCTGTGACACTGCAGCCGCTCCACCACGGGCAGGACGCCACGAGCGTCCGCCTCAATGTACTTGGCATGGGACGTGATGAAGCCGAGAGCGTTGATAATGCTCATGTTGTTCTCCTCCTCATCCTGCGTGTAGCGGCGAGTGAACGGGTACGTGTTGGTCCCGGCGGCGTGTGTCGGGAGCTTGCGCGTCTCCATACCGTGCACCCACTCGCCGGGGTGCACGGAGGGCTCACTGGTGAGCACCCTTCGCGCCTTCGAGTCCATGAGGGTGAACTGGACGGGGACCTCCCTGTGGTCGCCCTCAGCGTAGGCTGTGAGCTCGAGTCTGTCGACCACGAACAGGGGAGTCGTACCGTTAATTCCCACCAGATGGGCCAGCCGAACGTTCACAAACATAGGCGTGTTGGGTTCACACTTGGTGGTGTTGTGGGTGATAAGCACCTCATTGATGCAGAAATTCATGATGTCGCGAGGTATGTCTCCCGTAGTCCAGTCCGCTCTACATGAATAGCCCAGAGTGGACCCGGACAGGCTTGCACCCAAGTCTCGCTTCTCGATTCAGAGACTTTACCTACTTACACCGAGGACAGCCCGGGCTGCCTACATCGGCATTACGTTCATACAAAGTAAGACGATTAAGACTAAGGAGGCGAAGCGACCTAGATGTAGACGCCGGGTTTCTGAGCTGCCTAGGCTAACATTTTGCTGTCTGTTTCAAACCCCCAGGGAGCTACGATTCCAGACCATGATACCGATGAACGGCACAGCGCTCTACGACCTCTTCGCTGAGATGAATTACGAAGACGCGGTCCGGTGCGGCATATTGACAGGCGCCGTCCTCACTGTGGCCCTCATCAGCTGTGTGATTACGGCTTGCTTCTTCAGAGCCAAACAATCCTGAACTTTGTTCTCATGGAGAATCTGTCTGTGCCATATATATATATAATAATAAGAGAATAATCTGTTTGTGCCATATGTATTAAGAATAAACAAACACTGAGACAATGAGATTCGGGTAAAGTGTTCTTTTATTTTCATTTCGGTGGTTAGGCTGGTTCACAGTGGGTCCCAAACACGGAGAGAGTAACAGTTTCCTTCTCATCACCATTCAGATAGGGCACAGGAGGTCTGCGTTGAGAGGGAAAGAAAATCTCCTTCACATTCACCACTGATGTCTCTCTGATTCTCTCGCTCTCACACACAGACTCACATTCACCACTGATGTCTCTCTGATTCTCTCGCTCTCACACACAGACTCACATTCACCACTGATGTCTCTTTGATTCTCCTATCCCTTCGTCCCGCATCCCATCCTCCCATTATTGGCGCACCGTGTCAAGGCCTGTTTTTTCGATGCTGGGGCCTACAGGTTCCACGCTTTTGACGATCCGGGTCTCGTTGCAATCACAGTCGCCCACCGGGAGGGAGCGTATGGTTAGCAGCTGAGCGTTGTCATACTCGCCGAGGCCGTAGCCGCTCGGGGTCCTGAAGTCAAAGCGACGATCTAGGCGGCCGCAGCTCTGGCTCTTGGCACGGTTGTCTTGGCCCAGGGTCTGTGAGACAGACGCTAGCCTGCGGGCCTGGTGGAATCTGCGGACTCCGATATCTGCGGCAGAGGCCTCACGTGTGCCCAGGTTTTCGAGGACCCACGCCTCTTGGTGTTTGCACTCACCCACTGGGCAGGAGCAGACCTCGAAAGGCTGAGCGTTGTCATACTGGCCGAAGCAGTAAGGCTGAGTGTCGGAGCTGCAGTGTTCGTCCTCTTCATCGCTGGAGCACCTCTTTCTCTTGGCTACTTTTGCGGTCATCTGTCGTTGTAAGCGTTCGGTGTCTGGGGGTGGACGGTGATTAGTAGTCATGCCAGCACTCGTCCCAGTACCCGTCTGGGTCAACATGTAGATTGTGTAGCATGCCAAGCATGTTGCTCTGTTGCTGATCCTCTCCGTAAGACCGATTGCTCCTGACAGCGGAAGCGTAGCCCTCCCTGCCGCCGGTGAAAACGGCCTCGGTAGATGTGACCCATGGGTCTTGATATGTAGAGTCGTTCTCGGGCATCTGGGTCGAAGCTGTCTGCCTCCCTGGAAAGCCGGTCTCCTCCGGAGCATTTAACTTATCGAAGTTTAAGGTGTTGGAGAGGGAGAAGGCGCATTCGCACAGCGCCAAAATCCTGCGATGCAGCTCGGCGTGCCGGGCAACAAACTTGTCCCCGTGGAGCTTGCACTGTTCCGCAGGCATGCGGATGAACTGGGTGAAGCTGAATCCCTCGAAGGATCTGGCTAGATAGGTTAGGCCCATGAACTTCAGACACTTGAGAACGAGCGTGTTGCACTCGTCCGTCACCTCTCGCTCACGCTGTGGATGTGGCTCAGGATAAAGAGCCATGGTTTCTGGTATGCAGAGGCTTCCGACATGCAAGTTAATAATCTTCCGGACTCAGGCGTCAGCCACTAACAGCGCCAGCGTTGTGAGCATTCTCGCCAAACAGCTGTTCCGCAGTCGCTGCGCGTACCCCAGTTCGTGGGAATCCTCCTCGACTAGCCACTCTGCCTCCAGGAGCCTCACCTTGGTGATGAGGTGGCTGTCGAGCCTCGTCTGGACGTAGTGGAAGTAGGCCCGGTACAGGGGCTTCAGCGCTGCTCGCAGCGCTGTGCCGTCGTATATGCCCGTACAGTTGATGGACGTCTCCGGCGGCAGCGCAATGTTTGTCTGATCGAGCTGTGCATCCCAGGGCTCCGGAGGAGCCCGGAGTGGGTGTTTAGCATACAGGTTGTGGAACGGCTCACTGCCACCGCCAGCGTGCTGAACGGCATGCGCGCACAGTCTCGCAAGGTTGGCTTCGGCCCTACTGCGGTGCAGGAACATGGCCGTGTAGCTGTCCCGGGTGCCGCGGACGATCTGCTTCGCCACCGTGGCGCGTCGCAGCCTCCTGAAAGCAACGTCCTGGTCGAAGGAGGACACGCGGACGAGGGTTCCGTCACTCCGCAGCCAGAAGGAATTGACGGCGGCGCCAGCCAGGTCGCTGTGAAGTTCACACGTGTCGACGTGCGTGTCGCCCATCAGCTTCCTACTTAGCTCCGCAGACTCTGCGCCAGGACACAGGGGGCCGGTGAAGGCCCAGCAGTACCTGAAGTAAATCTTGGCCGGCAGGGTCACCGCTTCGATGTCCGCTTCCGTCAGGCTGTCAGCAGATGAGGCTGGTGCGGCAAACCCGCCCGATAGTATGTCTCTGTGGGAGCACAGGATGGCGGCGACATCGACGCCACAAGTCTCGTCGTCGTCGTCCTCGCTCAACGGCAGGTGGTGCCCGCCGCTGCAGAACCCAGACGCCATGAGCTCGGACCTGTGCGAGATGAGGTGGCTGCTGACAGCGTCGGTGCCTGACATCCTCGGCGGTGACAGAACGGTGCCACCCTGCGTGGCGACTGACTGCATCAGGATCAGGGTGAACAAGTCGCTCAACGACAAGCGTGACAGACTGCGCGCCCGGCAGCAGCTACTCGAATACAACCGGATCAAGACGGACCGCAAGGTCCTGGCTCTGATGATACGCCAGTTTGGGAAGGGGGAGGCCAAGAAGCGCGTAGACGAGCTGAAGCTGTGCGGCGCAAACCGCGACGACAGGTCGAGCTCGGTGATGGTCCGCTTCGGGCGCGCGATAGACCGGGTCTTTGAATATTTCAGAGGCAAGCACATGCGCATGGAGCCCTTTCAGCTCGAGTTGTTGCGTGGTGTGATGCTGGGCATCACCAAGAAACAGTTCGGAGACTCGCTGTTCAAGTACAAGCACGCGCTGCTGGTCAAGATGCACCTGCACCCATTGGGGTCCGAGCGCTACGACTATACCCGGCCCGGCGTTACTCACGGCCGCGTTGTCGAAACTCTGTTTGCCCGCTACGCCAATCCGTACACGCTGTGCAAGGCCCCGCGGCAGGTCGGCAAGAGCCTGGTGATGACGCTCATATTCGCAGCCGTGCTGCTGCACCTGGAGATCAACGTCATGGTCCAGGCACAGAACAGAGCCATGTGCACCACGCTGAGGATGGGCATCGAGGGGATGATGGCCGAGATGCAGGCGCTCCCCTCCTTCACAGAGGTCGAGAGGCTCCTGGGGGGGCCGTGTGGCAACCCGGAAAACAGGATCTACAAGTTTGACGCCGGATACAGGGAGCCGTCCTATGCGCACTTTCTCTCCTCGGGCAACGACGTGAGTATGGACCGTCGCCTCCGCTTTGCATGCCTCTGCGTCGCTTCGCATGCCTCTTTGCATGCCTCTTTGCATGCCTCTCCGCATGCCTCTTTGTCCTGTGCCCCGCCCTGCTTTGTCACACCTTTACCAGAATGCACATAAGGCTCCCTGTATGGGCCAGGATTCCTCACAATGCTCAGGCGAGGACAGATTTTGACACCGCTTCTGAGCTCCAGCTGACAGGTCCTGAATGAAGAGATTCCAGACCAGGGAGGAGGGCGAGCCCATCGTCCACCTGACCAGAGCATGGGATGGTGTCTCCTGGGATGTGTGGAACACAGCGGCCCACCTGCTGGAAGTGCGCCAGGGCCAGGTCCTCAGGGGCAAGGTCCTCAGGGCCGACATGAGCGGCCTGATCCCTGTCAGGGTAGTCGCTGTGGCAGACTTCTCGATCTTGGGTGAGCAGACTGTCCTTTGCTCCGCTGGGGACCACATTGTTCTCGATGGCTACCCGCAAGCTGCCTCCACCGACGAGCTGACGGCGCTGGTGTCTGCCCAGGGCATAGCCGCGGTAGCGTACCTCGGACGGGGTTTCGCGGACCCAGAGGACCCAGGGCTGTCGCTGGGACAGCGGGCGCACGAGCTGTACGTCGCCGCCGTAACCGAAATGATGGCTACACAACGAGGTGCGGCCAGAGCGTGGCCGAACACCCAGTCACCTTACTATTCTATCGCTCATATGATGGCTGCGCCCTGCAGTCAGTCAGCTTCCAACACCTCATTTCTACCCATCAACTTCTACCTGACCAGCCCAGCTGCAGAAGAAGCAGCAATGATCTCCAAACTTTGTGGTGAGAACTTCCAGTTTCCAACCTACCAAGCCCTCCCTCTTGCCGCCGGACATCAAAGCTTCATGGACTTCCTAAACCCGCTACTTTGGGACACAGCCATGGGTGGGTTTCTCTCTCCAGGACCTCTCAGTTATGTGGAGAGTGATTTTGATGGCCGGGACACCACAGTGCCAGTGCTTCACACCTCACTTCTACCCAACAGTCTGGAGTGTACAGGAGAAGCAGCAAGGTTCTCCAAAGTTTTTCAAGACCTCCCTCTTCCCGCTGGAGACGAAGACCTGATGGACCTCCTCAACACAGCATTTCCAGAAAGTGTCATGGACGCCCTCATGAACGCGGTTTGCTCACTTTCAGACATTGTCATGGAGGCCAGCATGGAGGAGTTTCTCAGTTATATGGACAGTGGTTCTTCTGATGGCCAGGACACCACCACAGTGCCAGCGCTTCAAGAGGCTCAAGGGGGGTCATCGAGGGTGGGAAAGGAACCTGAGAGCCAAGGCCAGACAGTGGAGGCTTCCCTGGAGAGTCCCTGTGTCACAACCACCCAGCCATGGGCCGGTCCTGTAGGGACGGGAGCTGTCCGAGGTGCTGAACACAGCGGTGCCTCAGATCCTGGAGTCCCATCCGTTGCTATCGAAGGTACTCACCAGGATTCCCCAGCCACCCATCGTTTCTCTAGAAGATGTGCTGGCTTGCTGCCGGAAACAATAGGCTGGGAAACCATAAGACATTTTTGAAATGTAATAAAGATTTATTTAAAAAAGTAAATCGGACATTTTTGAAATGTAATAAAGATTTGATTAAAAAGTAAACAATACGGTGGCTCGTGTGAAGTGTGTGTTGGGCTGTCAACAAACCTGTCGCTCCAGCAATTGTGATGTAATCAATGATGTCACTCGAGCAATGATGATGTCATCACTCATGGCACTCGAGCAAGTCTGACGTCATCGGTGATGTCACTCGAGCAATTGTGATGTCATCAGTGATGTCACTCGAACAATTGCGATGTCATTACTGATATCATCAGTGATTGTCATCAGCTGTAATGTCATCAGTGCAGCTAGAAATGAGCATGTGAAGCTACATATTTCTAGTCCTCATAATTAATAGAAATCCAAACCAAAGCAAAATTATTAAATGTAATGAACTGACAACACTGTTCTCACTCCGAGCGCGTAGCATATTGACACTTTGTCCCGTCCCTTGTGCGTCGCTTGTTACTAACACGGTACCCTTGAGCAACCCATTAAACGACTTGGGCTTTCCGACTAAACTCCAATGTAAACCCATGGAAGTCATCTTTGACGCTCATGGCAACTGCTCCCCCTAGTCGTTTCATGGGTCGCTCAAGGGTACCGTATAGTAACAAGCAACGAGGGGATGATGGCCGAGATGCAGGCGCTCCCCTCCTTCACGGAGGTCGAGAGGCTCCTGGGGGGGCCGTGTGGCAACCCGGAAAACAGGATCTACAAGTTTGACGCCGGATACAGGGAGCCGTCCTATGCGCACTTTCCTCGGGCAATGACGTGAGTATGGACCGTCGCCTCCGCTTTGCATGCCTCTGCGTCGCTTCGCATGCCTCTTCGCATGCGTCTTTGCATGCCTCTTTGCATGCCTCTCCGCATGCCTCTTTGTCCTGTGCCCCGCCCTGCTTTGTCACACCTTTACCAGAATGGACATAAGGCTCCCTGTATGGGCCAGGATTCCTCACAATGCTCAGGCGAGGACAGATTTTGACACCGCTTCTGAGCTCCAGCTGACAGGTCCTGAATGAAGAGATTCCGGACCAGGGAGGAGGGCGAGCCCATCGTCCACCTGACCAGAGCATGGGATGGTGTCTCCTGGGATGTGTGGAACACAGCGGCCCACCTGCTGGATGTGCGCCAGGGCCAGGTCCTCAGGGGCAAGGTCCTCAGGGCCGACATGAGCGGCCTGATCCCTGTCAGGGTAGTCGCTGTGGCAGACTTCTCGATCTTGGGTGAGCAGACTGTCCTTTGCTCCGCTGGGGACCACATTGTGCTTGATGGCTACCCGCAAGCTGCCTCCACCGACGAGCTGACGGCGCTGGTGTCTGCCCAGGGCATAGCCGCGGTAGCGTACCTCGGACGGGGTTTCGCGGACCCCGAGGACCCAGGGCTGTCGCTGGGACAGCGGACGCACGAGCTGTACGTCGCCGCCGTAACCGAAATGATGCGTAGAGGCTACGAAATCATGCACCACTACCCCTTGTTCAGCCGCGCGCTGACGATCTACTCTGATGACCTCGGCGTCGCCGATCTCCCCAGCGAGCACGAGATGGTGGCGCCTGGTGGGCTCCTAGACCGCAGCGCCGAGCAACACCGTAGACTCCACGATGTGCAGCTCGTAGGGGATGACCGCCACCTCTACAGCGACTGGAAGTACTCGTGCCGGACAGCCCAGAGGGCCAATGAGAGTACCGGCGAAGTGTCCAGGGCTCGGGAGGACGCCGAGTACGCGGCCACCCCGGCAGATGTCGATGCGGAGGATTCGGGCTCAACCCGTGAAGATGACCCCACCGCGGACCCGCACTCCGATAGTAACTGGCACTCCAACGAGCCCGACCGGGCGCAGGAACCTGCGGTGCATAGGATGAAGCGGTTCAACAAAGCGTGGTCGGTGCTCACGGACGCTCAGCCCGGCCAGCTTTACAAGATAGGCCGGGCCGACGGCGTCGACTTCGACTACCTCGTGTCTTATTGCACGGGGCGCAAGGCTCTGGGCCTAGGGGGGCTGCCAGACCGCAGCTCCTGGGGCGACGTACAGCCGGTGCTGCTCATGGACGACTCGTTCAACCGGCGCCTCGGCAAAAGGTTGTTCAAGTATGTGGTGACTTCCCGCGGCACCCTCAGCCAACTGGGGCCGGACCAGAGGTGCTGCTACAACGAGGTGTTCCTGCCCGGCAGGCCTGTGAGCAGGCTGAACCTAGATATCGACCTCAAGTGCTGCTCCAGACACCACGAGAGGCTCTCGTTAGAGGGCGGGAAGGACACCAAGCTCAGCGTCTGCAGGTCCATGGCAAAAAGCCTGGTCTCGGCCATAATGGATACCCTAAGCTCGATGGGCTCATCGGCGCAGAGGCCGCTGCTGTGTGCGGATGTGGGGAAGGTCGCTGTCTACATGCGGGCGTCAAGCAAGTGCAAACTCAGCCAGAGGATGCTCTGGTACCTGCCGGTGGAGCTGTGCAGCTTCAGCGACATCAATGCGTACCGTGGCCTCATTGAAATGCTGGCCCGCAAGGCCTGCGGCTACGCGCTCCTGTCCACCCCCGAGCGATCGGACCAGTGTGGCCTGTGCGACATAGCCGCAGCTATGCGCGTCAAGTCCCCCGCCCTGTCCCTGCATGTATCACCGCGCAAAGGGCCCAGGCAGTCCGCTGTCGACGTCGGACCGTACACGATCAGGAAGAGCGTGAGGCTGCCCAACTGCCACAATAGCGACGCTGAGGGCAGTACCGCATTCGAGTACGTGGGCACGTTCAACTCCCGCTTCCGCGACCCGGGCTCCGAGAGGCCTGAATCCGTTTCGGTCGGTCTCTCGTCCAACCCCATCTTGTCCGACGTCACCTCGCTGGGCCCGGGGTTCGAGAATGTGGTCTGCTGTGGCAAGCCTGCCCTGTCCAGCTTGCCCTCGGAGGAGATCGATGACAAGCGGGTCAGAGACGCGATAAAAGCTGCGGAAAAGCTGTGGCGTGTCCAAGCCACTGTGGTTAGATCAAGCTCGGGCCTCACCATGGTGCAGGCCAGGCATCAGTCCAACTACCCGTGCCCGATACACGGCAGGGTACACGAACATTTTAGACTGAAGGCAGTGGTTCTGGCCGACGGCCTGAAACACATTTGCCATGTGAACTGATGCTATCGCTGACAATCACAAAAACACACACATCTTTTATTAAAAAGCAAACGTTTGTGCAAAACGGACCTTTTCACAATGGGGCCCAGAGCGCACACGAGGTAGCTCATTGGTTCAGGTCGCCGCTTGTCTAGAGTGTATGTTTTACTTTGTGTGTGAGGAAAAAATAAATGTTTATGGTATAACCAAACACATGTACTGTTGTAATCCCAGGCCTCCCGGTGTGACAATAAAAAAAAAACTATAATGGAATAAAGACATGAAAAATATCTGTGTTGTTGTATAATTGTTCTATTGGAAGGGGATGCTTTTGCACAAGGGGAGTGAAAAACAGAGATTTTTGTCAGACCGGCACAACCCACGTGTGCAGAGCACAATGAATTAGCAATCCATCGCCTTAACCACTCGGCCACCTCATCGTATAAATATAGGTACATCAGATCTAAATCATATATACACTATCTTGGTCTCTTGCTTTATTGTTCAGTTGCACACAACACAAACAGCAAGATAGGCTAGGCATAGAGTACAGAGTATACGGCCCCGGGTGGAGTACTCGATCGGTCGGAGCCACACAAGAAACCACGCAATAAACATATTCTCATGTCTTATTGTTTTATTGTGAT
This sequence comes from Poromitra crassiceps, assembly GCF_964638095.1. NCBI lineage: Eukaryota > Metazoa > Chordata > Actinopteri > Beryciformes > Melamphaidae > Poromitra > Poromitra crassiceps. The sequence continues at coordinate 30,839 of NW_028152179.1, read as the reverse complement.
GTGTTCCCTTTCTCAGTAATGTTGACAACATTCAAACAAATACATTCGAGATTTTAGACCAGCTGAACTTCTCCTCCTTTCTCGTCGGTCGCCATCGCCACAGAGCATGCGTCAAGGCGAACTTCTCTTTTTTCCTCCCCAAAATGGAATTGGTAGTGCAGGTCCTGGGAGAGGTCGACAAAACCATTTAACTCCCAAATGGTCATTGAACCGTCTTCTCGTTCCTCCTTCAGAAAACACCCGGGATGGTTCACTTGGTCGGTGAACCGGCCATCCCGAATCAATGCCTCTCGAAGCTCTTCTCCCTTTAGCGCATACACTCGCAGAATCAGCTTTCCCCGCAGGGACATCTTCCTCAGCACCTTGCTCTTTAGCAGATGGCACATCTGGTCTTTCCACGTTACAGTCACGCAGAATGTGACGTAGCGATCTATAGGCTCGTCGGGGTAAAGCAGCTTGTCAGAATGCTTTGTTATGTGACCGTACTTAATCAGCTTGAGCCAGAGCGTTTCGTCAGCATTGACTATGCGACAAGGAGCGTGTGGCGCTAGGATGCTTCCGTCCTCTCTGGTTATCAGAGGATACAACCCATGGGGATTGGTGCCGATTCCCAGCTGCTGTATCGCTTTCTCGATGGTGCAGGCTTTTGCGCACACACGTGCCCAGCTAATGAAGTTCTCCTTCCTAACGTAGAAGCCATGCAGGTGGCCTTCTTCATAGTCACATCGGTGTCCTTCCATGCTTAGCAACGTGCAGAAATCGTATAGGGGCACGGCTACTTATACACACTCAAGCTCCTCCTCCCTCAGACAACAGGCCTCTTCTGTCTCCACCAAGCAGCACTAGGTAGCCAGCCAAGCATGTGAATATCATCCTCTGACAAGTCTGTGTCGCTCTGACAGAACCAATGTCCTCTGACATAAATATAACCCTCTGACAAAGATGCAATCATCTGAAAACAAGATGCAATCCCCCATCCATCTTGCGAACGGTGCCGGGCGCGCAAGGTTTCAGGGGTGGGAGCTCGAGTGCTGGTGCCGTTCTCGCATGAGCGGTCGAGCTGGTGCTCGAGACACGGACACCGACAACTCGCGAACGGTGCCGGGCACGCAAGAGTGCTCGAGAGACCAATAACAAAAATAAAAAACAATATTGTACAAGAATGATCCGAGTATGCTGTGTGACCTGGTGCCGTTCTCGCACGAGTGGTGGAGCTCGTACTCGAGCTTGAGCGCATTGCCTCTCCGTAGAGAGAAGAAAAATCTCAGACACACCGTTTACACTTGATTTTTATTTTTCATTTGTACGTGTGTGAAACACGTACGTGTACGTGTGTGAAGTGAGTACGTACGTACACGTACGTGTACGTGTGTGAAACACTTTGAGCATGTGTCTCATTTTACTTGGTTCAGGATAACAGCCTCTTGAGTCCAAAGATTTCACTTCATCAACAAGGCTGCGGTCACACCAATGCCGGCAATTCCAAGAAGTGCCATCAGCAGTATCCTCACTGTGGACTCGGGGTCATATACCCGAAAGAAATCCACAAAACCGTCCTGAAAAGAAAACATATGTTAGATCGAGAGACAGGACTGAGCACCCATCACTTCTCTGTACAACCGTCGATTATACGATAGTCTCCTTTTCTTCCGCACAACATACAGGATCACGCAAAACGGTTTAGTGTCTCACCCATGAATTGTTTTTGATCAGCCATTCGCGGCAGTCAGAAAGTAGATATCTGGAGATCTCCTCGCCCACCAAGCCAACACACGGTGTCCTGTCTGTCGCCTTCAAGTGCTGAGACAAAACTGCACCAAAGCACACCAGGGTGGCGATGCGACCCCAGTTTATGTTACCATCCTTGAAGACACTGTTTGCTACAGATGTTATCATCGAACCCGTGATGGCGATCTCGTCATCAAATTTGTTGACCAAGCCTTTAAACACACACACACACACACACACACACACACACAAACTTAGATTAGCCACAAAAGGCCACAAAAGGTGACTCTGTGTAATGTTCTACAACTTTTTTAATCATTCATTGAACCTTGAGGCAGATTAAGACAAAGGTATTTTGAGAAAACGGGAGGCTGCAGTAGGAAATAGAAAAATGAGACAGCGAGTTTTGGAGACGAGTTTAAGCCAGTGGATACTCACCATTCCAGCAATATCTGTGTTCTTCAATTGTTTTCTCTACAACTCTTGTCATGGTTATATGAGCTTGGCTTTGCGTCCGGCGCGGTTCAGATATACCTACAAAGTCCCTTAGGAAATTCCCGATCAGTTCTCTTGTTTCACTCTCCAACACCTCGTCCCGTGGGTTAGTCAAAACAGCCGTAGTCATTGTCTCCGAGATGATTTCTAGAGACATGCAAGCAGTTGGAGCGGGAGAGAGAAACGTGTAAGAGCGAGTCACGCCCGTTCTACAAATGTGTCAGAAATGATTGTAGCCTAAATACTTGTTATACATACTTGTGTGTGTGCGTGTGTGAGAGAGAGAGAGAAAGAGAGAGAGAGAATAATACCATAAATGACATAATTCATAGCCCCAAAGCGGTTTTTGTTGCTCACTTGCGCCCCCTTATGGTCAGAAATAGCCCGAACCTGTTTTTGTTGCTCACTTGCGCCCCCTTATGGTCAGAAATACCATGTGTTTCTGCTCAGTTAAGAGAGAGAGAAAATAATACCATAAATGACGTAATTCATAGCCGAACCTGTTTTTTGTTGCTCACTTGCGCCCCCTTATGGTCAGAAATAGCCCGAACCTGTTTTTGTTGCTCACTTGCGCCCCCTTATGGTCAGAAATACCATGTGTTTCTGCTCAGTTAAGAGAGAGAGAAAATAATACCATAAATGACGTAATTCATAGCCGAACCTGTTTTTTGTTGCTCACTTGCGCCCCCTTATGGTCAGAAATAGCCCGAACCTGTTTTTGTTGCTCCCTTGCGCCCCCTTATGGTCAGAAATACCATGTGTTTCTGCTCAGTTAAGAGAGAGAGAAAATAATACCATAAATGACATAATTCATAGCCCGAACCTGTTTTTGTTGCTCACTTGCGCCCCCTTATGGTCAGAAATAGCCGAACCTGTTTTTGTTGCTCACTTGCGCCCCCTTATGGTCAGAAATAGCCCGAACCTGTTTTTGTTGCTCACTTGCGCCCCCTTATGGTCAGAAATACCATGTGTTTCTGCTCAGTTAAGAGAGAGAGAAAATAATACCATAAATGACGTAATTCATAGCCGAACCTGTTTTTTGTTGCTCACTTGCGCCCCCTTATGGTCAGAAATAGCCCGAACCTGTTTTTGTTGCTCCCTTGCGCCCCCTTATGGTCAGAAATACCATGTGTTTCTGCTCAGTTAAGAGAGAGAGAAAATAATACCATAAATGACATAATTCATAGCCCGAACCTGTTTTTGTTGCTCACTTGCGCCCCCTTATGGTCAGAAATAGCCGAACCTGTTTTTGTTGCTCACTTGCGCCCCCTTATGGTCAGAAATAGCCCGAACCTGTTTTTGTTGCTCACTTGCGCCCCCTTATGGTCAGAAATACCATGTGTTTCTGCTCAGTTAAGAGAGAGAGAAAATAATACCATAAATGACGTAATTCATAGCCGAACCTGTTTTTTGTTGCTCACTTGCGCCCCCTTATGGTCAGAAATAGCCCGAACCTGTTTTTGTTGCTCACTTGCGCCCCCTTATGGTCAGAAATACCATGTGTTTCTGCTCAGTTAAGAGAGAGAGAAAATAATACCATAAATGACGTAATTCATAGCCGAACCTGTTTTTTGTTGCTCACTTGCGCCCCCTTATGGTCAGAAATAGCCCGAACCTGTTTTTGTTGCTCCCTTGCGCCCCCTTATGGTCAGAAATACCATGTGTTTCTGCTCAGTTAAGAGAGAGAGAAAATAATACCATAAATGACATAATTCATAGCCCGAACCTGTTTTTGTTGCTCACTTGCGCCCCCTTATGGTCAGAAATAGCCGAACCTGTTTTTGTTGCTCACTTGCGCCCCCTTATGGTCAGAAATAGCCCGAACCTGTTTTTGTTGCTCACTTGCGCCCCCTTATGGTCAGAAATACCATGTGTTTCTGCTCAGTTAAGAGAGAGAGAAAATAATACCATAAATGACGTAATTCATAGCCCGAACCTGTTTTTGTTGCTCACTTGCGCCCCCTTATGGTCAGAAATAGCCAAACCTGTTTTTGTTGCTCACTTGCGCCCCCTTATGGTCAGAAATACCATGTGTTTCTGCTCAGTTAAGAGAGAGAGAAAATAATACCATAAATGACGTAATTCATAGCCCGAACCTGTTTTTGTTGCTCATTTGCGCCCCCTTATGGTCAGAAATAGCATGTGTTTCTGCTCAGTTACGCCACCTGCAGGTGAGGAAGACCCCTAAAAAGACAGAAAAAAAAGGATCCTACGAATTACGTTATTCCTAGGAAATGCATGGGGAAATGACAGAAAGTAGCTCTGTGCGAAGGCCTCGTTCTGCATATGACTCGCAGACAGAATGGAAATGAATATAATTAATAGCATAAACCATGTAATTCATAGCTATTAGTTCAGAATTCATAGCCGTAGACCCTAACCCTAACCCTAACCCTAACCCTAAACCCTAACCCTAAAAAAGTGAATTTGAGATACTGAGACAGTCTAAAGATAACGGACTAATTTAAACACGAATTGACAGGCTATAAAGCACTCAGTTAATCTTTTAAACTCACTTAAGATAAGAAGCAGAACAGGAACTACACTTGCGCGCTTTGAAAAGCGGATTTTACAGCAAGTTGTAGCAATTAGCTTTAAATACAAAGCTAACTAGCTTAAACAAAAGCTAGCATGGCAGAGTGTGCCTGGTCAGACCAGGTACACGTCCAACACGTACTGTAGTGTACAGATATACCCTAGATCCACTAGATCAATTAAACAGATTAGGCCACAGGCCACTGATTGATCTGTCTCACAGACCAGCCAAGAATATAGCCAAGCGAACAGAGCCCCCAAGCAAGGCAGTTACTGCTTTACCAGCATGTTCCCCCCAAGCAAGGCCGGGACTGTGGTGCAAGTATGTCTCCCCCAAGCAAGGCCTGAGACGGCGGTACAGGCACGTTTAGCCCCATAAAGGGCCCGTGAATAACTGTACTGGCACGTCTCCCCCTTGCAGGGCCAGCGACTACTGTACAGGTCTCCCCCAAGCAAGGATTGCTGTAAGCACGTTTCCCCCAAGCAAGGCCGTGACTGAACGCTGTCAAATATTATTACATGCCCAAACCTAGCCAGGATGTAGTGGACATACGTCCACTCGATTAAATACATTTCTTAAAAGCTATAAGGCGGTCATATATACAACACATAATATCCCACATGGACTCTAAGTTTTGACCTAAACCTAAGAATAGGACCAGTATACCCTGACTTGACCCTAGAGAGTATACGAGGGACCCTGCACTGGAATGCACTTAGGGATCCCCCAGAGCAGTGATGGAATACACAAGACATAAGGTAGAGGCCTTGTTTCAGACCAAGTATGAGAGTGACACAACCAATTCAGAGGGGACACAAACGTCAAAGGACAGCCACGTCACTGTGCCCCCACAAGAGTGTAGGACACAGACGGGTGAGGAGGACCCCGGTACTGTGCTACCAGAAGAATGTGAGTCGCAGGCGGGTGAGGAGGACCCCGGTACTGCATTAGCAGGAGAATGTAGGATACAGGCGGGTGAGGAGGACCCCGGTACTGTGCTAGAATGTAAGATACAGACGGGTGAGGATGACCCCGGTACTGTACTAGCAGAAGAATGTGAGACACAGACGGCAGCAGAAAGCCCCGTCGTAGTGCAACCACAAGAAGAAATGGCAGACATGCCATTGGTCAATCGTGCTGTGATGGTTGGCACACCACAGATTGACTTGAGACCAAAGCAAGACCATGTTGGAGTCAGGACCTGTAACACGAGGTCACAAGGCCAAGTCCAAGGCATTGGTCAAACAAACCAGTCTTGTTAGACTCACACAAGACTGGTCCATGTATGAAGAACTGGTTGTCACTCAACGGTCGAACAAACATAACTCTACCAATATGAAAGGTGTACCCGGCCTGTAACTGGGGGATATACGAGGGATTTCGGGAGGGTGCACTTAGGGACTCTTCAGACAAGTGAGGTGATATACCTTAACCTAACTGGAGTATCATAAACACAACTTGAATATACATACTTACAGGGGTGTTGTATCAAGAGACTCCAGAGCCATCTAAAGGCTAGTTTGATACGATAGGTGACTGTTGACAGACCTCACATTCACCTGTCATGACTCTAAATTGGAGCCCCAGTTTTCGAGGTAGAGTTACAATAATCTGATCAACCAACAAACATGTCCTGAAAGGGACATGTCTGAAAGGGACATGTCCTGAAAGGGACTTAAACAGGGGACAGGGAACTGATTTTTGGGACATTCGGTTACTAACAAGAAGCGAGCGCAACTGTGCCCTGACCTGTGTCGGGGTACCACCCCCCCTTCCCCTAACTAGCCAGTGCCTATTGGTGGCCGAATGGTCAGGGCCCTGTCTCTTGTTTCCCCGGACAATTGTTCTAGTTGAAAATGCTGACAGAACAGTGGATCATTTCTCAAAAAACACATGAAACACAAACTGTGAATCACATCAAGTATAAGAAACCTACATTGGGCTCTCCATAGGATATTGAGAACAACTACACATTTAACTTGTCAGTGGATGTTTAAACCACACCACTAAGTAACCACATTACTGGATTTGAAGGCCGAAACTGGCAACCACTGTAATATACTCACCTCGACTACAAAACCCAAATAACATGGATCACACCAGTGACCACAGGACTTAAAAACATATTTATTTAAACCTAAAAGGATCATAATTTTGACCACAGGGCTCTTTAAACCATTGACTTCATCACTGTACCAACTGACTGATGGCAATATGAGTGATGACACAACCAAGTGGATCCCTCAGCCACCAACACCTCCCCTCCTTTTAAAACCCAGCTCCTTTCACTTTTTGTATATAGGATTCAAACTTTTCATTCCTGTAACAACCATTTTATTTGTCCCCGATCTAAGACCTATGTTGCCCAACAGTTTTGACCAGCCACAACCCAGGATACTTGCCAAGTGACCTTTGACCCCACACTTACTCATCATGTCTCAACCTAACCCTCTCGCCATCTTCTATCCCCTAGGACCGAAATTACAGGCCTAGTCTTACTAAAGAAAAACATGCCCGATATGGCAACCCTAAGACTCTGACCTCTGAGTTTAAACCCAGGACAGAGCACACAGGGTTAAACCCAACCCACCTATTCTACACACCCTAACCGTTCCAATCCTACAGGGATTCTGATCTCTCTCCTGAACCTAACCACTTCATACATAATCTCAACTTAACTAGGAGGTTAAATACTTACCTGAACAAAAACCCACAAGAGAGAAGGTAGAGTTAACCCCAACCTACCCTCCATACACAACCTAACCACTGCAGGGTATGACCTAATCCTAAATTATAAACTAATACTTACCTGAGACAATGTTGCCTGGTGGAGGTTCAATTGTGGGGGACAGACCCTGTGGGAACAGACAGAGACATGATGAGAAACACAATTACAGTTCAAAAAGGCAAATATAATTTACCCCTTAAAAATGCTTAATCTAGCATTGAACACCAGATGACCAAAGGGAAGACCTCAGGTCACTTAAACACCAAAATCAGGTGTGAGTAAACCCTGGGGGGGTCATTAGAAAGAAGATATGTTATTAATTGTTGAAAAAACAATGATAACCTGCTTCGGTAGGCTAATTAGAGCAAACAATAGCAGAAGGCCCGAATTGAAGCCTGACTTGCTATAACACTAAAAAGAGTAGAAGCAGCTCTAGAGGGACCACTTTTAATTACACCTGGGACACAATAGCTGGTACAATATAAGGTTTAATTTTTATTAAACAATAATATGTCATGGGGAGGTGGATTGGATCGTTGGACAGGATACAGAAGGGTGCCATGCAACCCTGGATGGCATGTAGGCTTTGTAGGTATTATGCAATAAACATACTTATATACATACAAACCTCTTACTAAAATAATGATCAAGGTACAATAGTAATATTTATAAAACCCAAGAGATCATAAAGCCATGAAGAGGCCATAAGAAGAGTACTTTAGGGGGAAAAAACTACATAGCCTAATGGATTTCCAATGCGACACATTGCATTTTGGAGGTGCCACATTGCACATGGACACTCAATTCATGGAGGTGACACTATCTGTGTACAGTCAATACACCTAAAAAAAGCCAAGACAGGCTAGGATAGTGTTTAGGAGTATTTTTCAATCATAAAAATAATTTTTTTTGTCACTACAGTAGTAGTGGGGTGAACATATTCACCCTGCGATGGTCACCTTGGGGTGCCACATTGCACATGTGCACCAAATTCACTGAGGTGACACTATCTGTGTACAAGTTAATACACTTATAAAAACCAGGACAGGCCAGGATAGTGTTTAGGAATATTTTTCAATCATAAAAATAATTTTTATTGTCACTACAACAGTAGGGAGAACAGATCTACCTTACAAAGGGTCACTTTGAGTGACATGTCGAGGCTTGCCCGAAGCCACGCCCAGTGGATGCTGCTGTCCACTCGTCAGTGTGTTCCAAGACTCTGAACAGAGCACACGGCTGCTGCGATCTTTCTGAAAACTCAATAGAGAGACACTCTTAGCTCAAGTTTAGAGATTTGTCAACCCTGTAGACATCTGAAGAAGGTTAAATATAACCGAAACGTTATGTTAGTGTTGACATTGTTATATATTAAAGCAGTATAGCAGCGGAAAACGTTGTTCAAGAAGCTAACATTAGCAGCGAAAAGCGCTGCTCAGGTAGCTAGTGAACAACATTGGCTTTGCTTAGTCTGAGATAACGGACTAATTTAAACACCATTAGGTGTAATATAAAGCAGTTAGTTAGTCTCCTTTACTCGTATAGGAGGGGGAGCAGGCCATAAATTATACTTAAATTCGGGGCAAAGTTGATATTAGAAGCAGTTGGCGCAGCAGGCCAGCACTTCTCTGAAAAAAGTGAATTTGAGATACTGAGACAGTCTAAAGATAACGGACTAATTTAAACACGAATTGACAGGCTATAAAGCACTCAGTTAATCTTTTAAACTCACTTAAGATAAGAAGCAGAACAGGAACTACACTTGCGCGCTTTGAAAAGCGGATTTTACAGCAAGTTGTAGCAATTAGCTTTAAATACAAAGCTAACTAGCTTAAACAAAAGCTAGCATGGCAGAGTGTGCCTGGTCAGACCAGGTACACGTCCAACACGTACTGTAGTGTACAGATATACCCTAGATCCACTAGATCAATTAAACAGATTAGGCCACAGGCCACTGATTGATCTGTCTCACAGACCAGCCAAGAATATAGCCAAGCGAACAGAGCCCCCAAGCAAGGCAGTTACTGCTTTACCAGCATGTTCCCCCCAAGCAAGGCCGGGACTGTGGTGCAAGTATGTCTCCCCCAAGCAAGGCCTGAGACGGCGGTACAGGCACGTTTAGCCCCATAAAGGGCCCGTGAATAACTGTACTGGCACGTCTCCCCCTTGCAGGGCCAGCGACTACTGTACAGGTCTCCCCCAAGCAAGGATTGCTGTAAGCACGTTTCCCCCAAGCAAGGCCGTGACTGAACGCTGTCAAATATTATTACATGCCCAAACCTAGCCAGGATGTAGTGGACATACGTCCACTCGATTAAATACATTTCTTAAAAGCTATAAGGCGGTCATATATACAACACATAATATCCCACATGGACTCTAAGTTTTGACCTAAACCTAAGAATAGGACCAGTATACCCTGACTTGACCCTAGAGAGTATACGAGGGACCCTGCACTGGAATGCACTTAGGGATCCCCCAGAGCAGTGATGGAATACACAAGACATAAGGTAGAGGCCTTGTTTCAGACCAAGTATGAGAGTGACACAACCAATTCAGAGGGGACACAAACGTCAAAGGACAGCCACGTCACTGTGCCCCCACAAGAGTGTAGGACACAGACGGGTGAGGAGGACCCCGGTACTGTGCTACCAGAAGAATGTGAGTCGCAGGCGGGTGAGGAGGACCCCGGTACTGCATTAGCAGGAGAATGTAGGATACAGGCGGGTGAGGAGGACCCCGGTACTGTGCTAGAATGTAAGATACAGACGGGTGAGGATGACCCCGGTACTGTACTAGCAGAAGAATGTGAGACACAGACGGCAGCAGAAAGCCCCGTCGTAGTGCAACCACAAGAAGAAATGGCAGACATGCCATTGGTCAATCGTGCTGTGATGGTTGGCACACCACAGATTGACTTGAGACCAAAGCAAGACCATGTTGGAGTCAGGACCTGTAACACGAGGTCACAAGGCCAAGTCCAAGGCATTGGTCAAACAAACCAGTCTTGTTAGACTCACACAAGACTGGTCCATGTATGAAGAACTGGTTGTCACTCAACGGTCGAACAAACATAACTCTACCAATATGAAAGGTGTACCCGGCCTGTAACTGGGGGATATACGAGGGATTTCGGGAGGGTGCACTTAGGGACTCTTCAGACAAGTGAGGTGATATACCTTAACCTAACTGGAGTATCATAAACACAACTTGAATATACATACTTACAGGGGTGTTGTATCAAGAGACTCCAGAGCCATCTAAAGGCTAGTTTGATACGATAGGTGACTGTTGACAGACCTCACATTCACCTGTCATGACTCTAAATTGGAGCCCCAGTTTTCGAGGTAGAGTTACAATAATCTGATCAACCAACAAACATGTCCTGAAAGGGACATGTCTGAAAGGGACATGTCCTGAAAGGGACTTAAACAGGGGACAGGGAACTGATTTTTGGGACATTCGGTTACTAACAAGAAGCGAGCGCAACTGTGCCCTGACCTGTGTCGGGGTACCACCCCCCCTTCCCCTAACTAGCCAGTGCCTATTGGTGGCCGAATGGTCAGGGCCCTGTCTCTTGTTTCCCCGGACAATTGTTCTAGTTGAAAATGCTGACAGAACAGTGGATCATTTCTCAAAAAACACATGAAACACAAACTGTGAATCACATCAAGTATAAGAAACCTACATTGGGCTCTCCATAGGATATTGAGAACAACTACACATTTAACTTGTCAGTGGATGTTTAAACCACACCACTAAGTAACCACATTACTGGATTTGAAGGCCGAAACTGGCAACCACTGTAATATACTCACCTCGACTACAAAACCCAAATAACATGGATCACACCAGTGACCACAGGACTTAAAAACATATTTATTTAAACCTAAAAGGATCATAATTTTGACCACAGGGCTCTTTAAACCATTGACTTCATCACTGTACCAACTGACTGATGGCAATATGAGTGATGACACAACCAAGTGGATCCCTCAGCCACCAACACCTCCCCTCCTTTTAAAACCCAGCTCCTTTCACTTTTTGTATATAGGATTCAAACTTTTCATTCCTGTAACAACCATTTTATTTGTCCCCGATCTAAGACCTATGTTGCCCAACAGTTTTGACCAGCCACAACCCAGGATACTTGCCAAGTGACCTTTGACCCCACACTTACTCATCATGTCTCAACCTAACCCTCTCGCCATCTTCTATCCCCTAGGACCGAAATTACAGGCCTAGTCTTACTAAAGAAAAACATGCCCGATATGGCAACCCTAAGACTCTGACCTCTGAGTTTAAACCCAGGACAGAGCACACAGGGTTAAACCCAACCCACCTATTCTACACACCCTAACCGTTCCAATCCTACAGGGATTCTGATCTCTCTCCTGAACCTAACCACTTCATACATAATCTCAACTTAACTAGGAGGTTAAATACTTACCTGAACAAAAACCCACAAGAGAGAAGGTAGAGTTAACCCCAACCTACCCTCCATACACAACCTAACCACTGCAGGGTATGACCTAATCCTAAATTATAAACTAATACTTACCTGAGACAATGTTGCCTGGTGGAGGTTCAATTGTGGGGGACAGACCCTGTGGGAACAGACAGAGACATGATGAGAAACACAATTACAGTTCAAAAAGGCAAATATAATTTACCCCTTAAAAATGCTTAATCTAGCATTGAACACCAGATGACCAAAGGGAAGACCTCAGGTCACTTAAACACCAAAATCAGGTGTGAGTAAACCCTGGGGGGGTCATTAGAAAGAAGATATGTTATTAATTGTTGAAAAAACAATGATAACCTGCTTCGGTAGGCTAATTAGAGCAAACAATAGCAGAAGGCCCGAATTGAAGCCTGACTTGCTATAACACTAAAAAGAGTAGAAGCAGCTCTAGAGGGACCACTTTTAATTACACCTGGGACACAATAGCTGGTACAATATAAGGTTTAATTTTTATTAAACAATAATATGTCATGGGGAGGTGGATTGGATCGTTGGACAGGATACAGAAGGGTGCCATGCAACCCTGGATGGCATGTAGGCTTTGTAGGTATTATGCAATAAACATACTTATATACATACAAACCTCTTACTAAAATAATGATCAAGGTACAATAGTAATATTTATAAAACCCAAGAGATCATAAAGCCATGAAGAGGCCATAAGAAGAGTACTTTAGGGGGAAAAAACTACATAGCCTAATGGATTTCCAATGCGACACATTGCATTTTGGAGGTGCCACATTGCACATGGACACTCAATTCATGGAGGTGACACTATCTGTGTACAGTCAATACACCTAAAAAAAGCCAAGACAGGCTAGGATAGTGTTTAGGAGTATTTTTCAATCATAAAAATAATTTTTTTTGTCACTACAGTAGTAGTGGGGTGAACATATTCACCCTGCGATGGTCACCTTGGGGTGCCACATTGCACATGTGCACCAAATTCACTGAGGTGACACTATCTGTGTACAAGTTAATACACTTATAAAAACCAGGACAGGCCAGGATAGTGTTTAGGAATATTTTTCAATCATAAAAATAATTTTTATTGTCACTACAACAGTAGGGAGAACAGATCTACCTTACAAAGGGTCACTTTGAGTGACATGTCGAGGCTTGCCCGAAGCCACGCCCAGTGGATGCTGCTGTCCACTCGTCAGTGTGTTCCAAGACTCTGAACAGAGCACACGGCTGCTGCGATCTTTCTGAAAACTCAATAGAGAGACACTCTTAGCTCAAGTTTAGAGATTTGTCAACCCTGTAGACATCTGAAGAAGGTTAAATATAACCGAAACGTTATGTTAGTGTTGACATTGTTATATATTAAAGCAGTATAGCAGCGGAAAACGTTGTTCAAGAAGCTAACATTAGCAGCGAAAAGCGCTGCTCAGGTAGCTAGTGAACAACATTGGCTTTGCTTAGTCTGAGATAACGGACTAATTTAAACACCATTAGGTGTAATATAAAGCAGTTAGTTAGTCTCCTTTACTCGTATAGGAGGGGGAGCAGGCCATAAATTATACTTAAATTCGGGGCAAAGTTGATATTAGAAGCAGTTGGCGCAGCAGGCCAGCACTTCTCTGAAAAAAGTGAATTTGAGATACTGAGACAGTCTAAAGATAACGGACTAATTTAAACACGAATTGACAGGCTATAAAGCACTCAGTTAATCTTTTAAACTCACTTAAGATAAGAAGCAGAACAGGAACTACACTTGCGCGCTTTGAAAAGCGGATTTTACAGCAAGTTGTAGCAATTAGCTTTAAATACAAAGCTAACTAGCTTAAACAAAAGCTAGCATGGCAGAGTGTGCCTGGTCAGACCAGGTACACGTCCAACACGTACTGTAGTGTACAGATATACCCTAGATCCACTAGATCAATTAAACAGATTAGGCCACAGGCCACTGATTGATCTGTCTCACAGACCAGCCAAGAATATAGCCAAGCGAACAGAGCCCCCAAGCAAGGCAGTTACTGCTTTACCAGCATGTTCCCCCCAAGCAAGGCCGGGACTGTGGTGCAAGTATGTCTCCCCCAAGCAAGGCCTGAGACGGCGGTACAGGCACGTTTAGCCCCATAAAGGGCCCGTGAATAACTGTACTGGCACGTCTCCCCCTTGCAGGGCCAGCGACTACTGTACAGGTCTCCCCCAAGCAAGGATTGCTGTAAGCACGTTTCCCCCAAGCAAGGCCGTGACTGAACGCTGTCAAATATTATTACATGCCCAAACCTAGCCAGGATGTAGTGGACATACGTCCACTCGATTAAATACATTTCTTAAAAGCTATAAGGCGGTCATATATACAACACATAATATCCCACATGGACTCTAAGTTTTGACCTAAACCTAAGAATAGGACCAGTATACCCTGACTTGACCCTAGAGAGTATACGAGGGACCCTGCACTGGAATGCACTTAGGGATCCCCCAGAGCAGTGATGGAATACACAAGACATAAGGTAGAGGCCTTGTTTCAGACCAAGTATGAGAGTGACACAACCAATTCAGAGGGGACACAAACGTCAAAGGACAGCCACGTCACTGTGCCCCCACAAGAGTGTAGGACACAGACGGGTGAGGAGGACCCCGGTACTGTGCTACCAGAAGAATGTGAGTCGCAGGCGGGTGAGGAGGACCCCGGTACTGCATTAGCAGGAGAATGTAGGATACAGGCGGGTGAGGAGGACCCCGGTACTGTGCTAGAATGTAAGATACAGACGGGTGAGGATGACCCCGGTACTGTACTAGCAGAAGAATGTGAGACACAGACGGCAGCAGAAAGCCCCGTCGTAGTGCAACCACAAGAAGAAATGGCAGACATGCCATTGGTCAATCGTGCTGTGATGGTTGGCACACCACAGATTGACTTGAGACCAAAGCAAGACCATGTTGGAGTCAGGACCTGTAACACGAGGTCACAAGGCCAAGTCCAAGGCATTGGTCAAACAAACCAGTCTTGTTAGACTCACACAAGACTGGTCCATGTATGAAGAACTGGTTGTCACTCAACGGTCGAACAAACATAACTCTACCAATATGAAAGGTGTACCCGGCCTGTAACTGGGGGATATACGAGGGATTTCGGGAGGGTGCACTTAGGGACTCTTCAGACAAGTGAGGTGATATACCTTAACCTAACTGGAGTATCATAAACACAACTTGAATATACATACTTACAGGGGTGTTGTATCAAGAGACTCCAGAGCCATCTAAAGGCTAGTTTGATACGATAGGTGACTGTTGACAGACCTCACATTCACCTGTCATGACTCTAAATTGGAGCCCCAGTTTTCGAGGTAGAGTTACAATAATCTGATCAACCAACAAACATGTCCTGAAAGGGACATGTCTGAAAGGGACATGTCCTGAAAGGGACTTAAACAGGGGACAGGGAACTGATTTTTGGGACATTCGGTTACTAACAAGAAGCGAGCGCAACTGTGCCCTGACCTGTGTCGGGGTACCACCCCCCCTTCCCCTAACTAGCCAGTGCCTATTGGTGGCCGAATGGTCAGGGCCCTGTCTCTTGTTTCCCCGGACAATTGTTCTAGTTGAAAATGCTGACAGAACAGTGGATCATTTCTCAAAAAACACATGAAACACAAACTGTGAATCACATCAAGTATAAGAAACCTACATTGGGCTCTCCATAGGATATTGAGAACAACTACACATTTAACTTGTCAGTGGATGTTTAAACCACACCACTAAGTAACCACATTACTGGATTTGAAGGCCGAAACTGGCAACCACTGTAATATACTCACCTCGACTACAAAACCCAAATAACATGGATCACACCAGTGACCACAGGACTTAAAAACATATTTATTTAAACCTAAAAGGATCATAATTTTGACCACAGGGCTCTTTAAACCATTGACTTCATCACTGTACCAACTGACTGATGGCAATATGAGTGATGACACAACCAAGTGGATCCCTCAGCCACCAACACCTCCCCTCCTTTTAAAACCCAGCTCCTTTCACTTTTTGTATATAGGATTCAAACTTTTCATTCCTGTAACAACCATTTTATTTGTCCCCGATCTAAGACCTATGTTGCCCAACAGTTTTGACCAGCCACAACCCAGGATACTTGCCAAGTGACCTTTGACCCCACACTTACTCATCATGTCTCAACCTAACCCTCTCGCCATCTTCTATCCCCTAGGACCGAAATTACAGGCCTAGTCTTACTAAAGAAAAACATGCCCGATATGGCAACCCTAAGACTCTGACCTCTGAGTTTAAACCCAGGACAGAGCACACAGGGTTAAACCCAACCCACCTATTCTACACACCCTAACCGTTCCAATCCTACAGGGATTCTGATCTCTCTCCTGAACCTAACCACTTCATACATAATCTCAACTTAACTAGGAGGTTAAATACTTACCTGAACAAAAACCCACAAGAGAGAAGGTAGAGTTAACCCCAACCTACCCTCCATACACAACCTAACCACTGCAGGGTATGACCTAATCCTAAATTATAAACTAATACTTACCTGAGACAATGTTGCCTGGTGGAGGTTCAATTGTGGGGGACAGACCCTGTGGGAACAGACAGAGACATGATGAGAAACACAATTACAGTTCAAAAAGGCAAATATAATTTACCCCTTAAAAATGCTTAATCTAGCATTGAACACCAGATGACCAAAGGGAAGACCTCAGGTCACTTAAACACCAAAATCAGGTGTGAGTAAACCCTGGGGGGGTCATTAGAAAGAAGATATGTTATTAATTGTTGAAAAAACAATGATAACCTGCTTCGGTAGGCTAATTAGAGCAAACAATAGCAGAAGGCCCGAATTGAAGCCTGACTTGCTATAACACTAAAAAGAGTAGAAGCAGCTCTAGAGGGACCACTTTTAATTACACCTGGGACACAATAGCTGGTACAATATAAGGTTTAATTTTTATTAAACAATAATATGTCATGGGGAGGTGGATTGGATCGTTGGACAGGATACAGAAGGGTGCCATGCAACCCTGGATGGCATGTAGGCTTTGTAGGTATTATGCAATAAACATACTTATATACATACAAACCTCTTACTAAAATAATGATCAAGGTACAATAGTAATATTTATAAAACCCAAGAGATCATAAAGCCATGAAGAGGCCATAAGAAGAGTACTTTAGGGGGAAAAAACTACATAGCCTAATGGATTTCCAATGCGACACATTGCATTTTGGAGGTGCCACATTGCACATGGACACTCAATTCATGGAGGTGACACTATCTGTGTACAGTCAATACACCTAAAAAAAGCCAAGACAGGCTAGGATAGTGTTTAGGAGTATTTTTCAATCATAAAAATAATTTTTTTTGTCACTACAGTAGTAGTGGGGTGAACATATTCACCCTGCGATGGTCACCTTGGGGTGCCACATTGCACATGTGCACCAAATTCACTGAGGTGACACTATCTGTGTACAAGTTAATACACTTATAAAAACCAGGACAGGCCAGGATAGTGTTTAGGAATATTTTTCAATCATAAAAATAATTTTTATTGTCACTACAACAGTAGGGAGAACAGATCTACCTTACAAAGGGTCACTTTGAGTGACATGTCGAGGCTTGCCCGAAGCCACGCCCAGTGGATGCTGCTGTCCACTCGTCAGTGTGTTCCAAGACTCTGAACAGAGCACACGGCTGCTGCGATCTTTCTGAAAACTCAATAGAGAGACACTCTTAGCTCAAGTTTAGAGATTTGTCAACCCTGTAGACATCTGAAGAAGGTTAAATATAACCGAAACGTTATGTTAGTGTTGACATTGTTATATATTAAAGCAGTATAGCAGCGGAAAACGTTGTTCAAGAAGCTAACATTAGCAGCGAAAAGCGCTGCTCAGGTAGCTAGTGAACAACATTGGCTTTGCTTAGTCTGAGATAACGGACTAATTTAAACACCATTAGGTGTAATATAAAGCAGTTAGTTAGTCTCCTTTACTCGTATAGGAGGGGGAGCAGGCCATAAATTATACTTAAATTCGGGGCAAAGTTGATATTAGAAGCAGTTGGCGCAGCAGGCCAGCACTTCTCTGAAAAAAGTGAATTTGAGATACTGAGACAGTCTAAAGATAACGGACTAATTTAAACACGAATTGACAGGCTATAAAGCACTCAGTTAATCTTTTAAACTCACTTAAGATAAGAAGCAGAACAGGAACTACACTTGCGCGCTTTGAAAAGCGGATTTTACAGCAAGTTGTAGCAATTAGCTTTAAATACAAAGCTAACTAGCTTAAACAAAAGCTAGCATGGCAGAGTGTGCCTGGTCAGACCAGGTACACGTCCAACACGTACTGTAGTGTACAGATATACCCTAGATCCACTAGATCAATTAAACAGATTAGGCCACAGGCCACTGATTGATCTGTCTCACAGACCAGCCAAGAATATAGCCAAGCGAACAGAGCCCCCAAGCAAGGCAGTTACTGCTTTACCAGCATGTTCCCCCCAAGCAAGGCCGGGACTGTGGTGCAAGTATGTCTCCCCCAAGCAAGGCCTGAGACGGCGGTACAGGCACGTTTAGCCCCATAAAGGGCCCGTGAATAACTGTACTGGCACGTCTCCCCCTTGCAGGGCCAGCGACTACTGTACAGGTCTCCCCCAAGCAAGGATTGCTGTAAGCACGTTTCCCCCAAGCAAGGCCGTGACTGAACGCTGTCAAATATTATTACATGCCCAAACCTAGCCAGGATGTAGTGGACATACGTCCACTCGATTAAATACATTTCTTAAAAGCTATAAGGCGGTCATATATACAACACATAATATCCCACATGGACTCTAAGTTTTGACCTAAACCTAAGAATAGGACCAGTATACCCTGACTTGACCCTAGAGAGTATACGAGGGACCCTGCACTGGAATGCACTTAGGGATCCCCCAGAGCAGTGATGGAATACACAAGACATAAGGTAGAGGCCTTGTTTCAGACCAAGTATGAGAGTGACACAACCAATTCAGAGGGGACACAAACGTCAAAGGACAGCCACGTCACTGTGCCCCCACAAGAGTGTAGGACACAGACGGGTGAGGAGGACCCCGGTACTGTGCTACCAGAAGAATGTGAGTCGCAGGCGGGTGAGGAGGACCCCGGTACTGCATTAGCAGGAGAATGTAGGATACAGGCGGGTGAGGAGGACCCCGGTACTGTGCTAGAATGTAAGATACAGACGGGTGAGGATGACCCCGGTACTGTACTAGCAGAAGAATGTGAGACACAGACGGCAGCAGAAAGCCCCGTCGTAGTGCAACCACAAGAAGAAATGGCAGACATGCCATTGGTCAATCGTGCTGTGATGGTTGGCACACCACAGATTGACTTGAGACCAAAGCAAGACCATGTTGGAGTCAGGACCTGTAACACGAGGTCACAAGGCCAAGTCCAAGGCATTGGTCAAACAAACCAGTCTTGTTAGACTCACACAAGACTGGTCCATGTATGAAGAACTGGTTGTCACTCAACGGTCGAACAAACATAACTCTACCAATATGAAAGGTGTACCCGGCCTGTAACTGGGGGATATACGAGGGATTTCGGGAGGGTGCACTTAGGGACTCTTCAGACAAGTGAGGTGATATACCTTAACCTAACTGGAGTATCATAAACACAACTTGAATATACATACTTACAGGGGTGTTGTATCAAGAGACTCCAGAGCCATCTAAAGGCTAGTTTGATACGATAGGTGACTGTTGACAGACCTCACATTCACCTGTCATGACTCTAAATTGGAGCCCCAGTTTTCGAGGTAGAGTTACAATAATCTGATCAACCAACAAACATGTCCTGAAAGGGACATGTCTGAAAGGGACATGTCCTGAAAGGGACTTAAACAGGGGACAGGGAACTGATTTTTGGGACATTCGGTTACTAACAAGAAGCGAGCGCAACTGTGCCCTGACCTGTGTCGGGGTACCACCCCCCCTTCCCCTAACTAGCCAGTGCCTATTGGTGGCCGAATGGTCAGGGCCCTGTCTCTTGTTTCCCCGGACAATTGTTCTAGTTGAAAATGCTGACAGAACAGTGGATCATTTCTCAAAAAACACATGAAACACAAACTGTGAATCACATCAAGTATAAGAAACCTACATTGGGCTCTCCATAGGATATTGAGAACAACTACACATTTAACTTGTCAGTGGATGTTTAAACCACACCACTAAGTAACCACATTACTGGATTTGAAGGCCGAAACTGGCAACCACTGTAATATACTCACCTCGACTACAAAACCCAAATAACATGGATCACACCAGTGACCACAGGACTTAAAAACATATTTATTTAAACCTAAAAGGATCATAATTTTGACCACAGGGCTCTTTAAACCATTGACTTCATCACTGTACCAACTGACTGATGGCAATATGAGTGATGACACAACCAAGTGGATCCCTCAGCCACCAACACCTCCCCTCCTTTTAAAACCCAGCTCCTTTCACTTTTTGTATATAGGATTCAAACTTTTCATTCCTGTAACAACCATTTTATTTGTCCCCGATCTAAGACCTATGTTGCCCAACAGTTTTGACCAGCCACAACCCAGGATACTTGCCAAGTGACCTTTGACCCCACACTTACTCATCATGTCTCAACCTAACCCTCTCGCCATCTTCTATCCCCTAGGACCGAAATTACAGGCCTAGTCTTACTAAAGAAAAACATGCCCGATATGGCAACCCTAAGACTCTGACCTCTGAGTTTAAACCCAGGACAGAGCACACAGGGTTAAACCCAACCCACCTATTCTACACACCCTAACCGTTCCAATCCTACAGGGATTCTGATCTCTCTCCTGAACCTAACCACTTCATACATAATCTCAACTTAACTAGGAGGTTAAATACTTACCTGAACAAAAACCCACAAGAGAGAAGGTAGAGTTAACCCCAACCTACCCTCCATACACAACCTAACCACTGCAGGGTATGACCTAATCCTAAATTATAAACTAATACTTACCTGAGACAATGTTGCCTGGTGGAGGTTCAATTGTGGGGGACAGACCCTGTGGGAACAGACAGAGACATGATGAGAAACACAATTACAGTTCAAAAAGGCAAATATAATTTACCCCTTAAAAATGCTTAATCTAGCATTGAACACCAGATGACCAAAGGGAAGACCTCAGGTCACTTAAACACCAAAATCAGGTGTGAGTAAACCCTGGGGGGGTCATTAGAAAGAAGATATGTTATTAATTGTTGAAAAAACAATGATAACCTGCTTCGGTAGGCTAATTAGAGCAAACAATAGCAGAAGGCCCGAATTGAAGCCTGACTTGCTATAACACTAAAAAGAGTAGAAGCAGCTCTAGAGGGACCACTTTTAATTACACCTGGGACACAATAGCTGGTACAATATAAGGTTTAATTTTTATTAAACAATAATATGTCATGGGGAGGTGGATTGGATCGTTGGACAGGATACAGAAGGGTGCCATGCAACCCTGGATGGCATGTAGGCTTTGTAGGTATTATGCAATAAACATACTTATATACATACAAACCTCTTACTAAAATAATGATCAAGGTACAATAGTAATATTTATAAAACCCAAGAGATCATAAAGCCATGAAGAGGCCATAAGAAGAGTACTTTAGGGGGAAAAAACTACATAGCCTAATGGATTTCCAATGCGACACATTGCATTTTGGAGGTGCCACATTGCACATGGACACTCAATTCATGGAGGTGACACTATCTGTGTACAGTCAATACACCTAAAAAAAGCCAAGACAGGCTAGGATAGTGTTTAGGAGTATTTTTCAATCATAAAAATAATTTTTTTTGTCACTACAGTAGTAGTGGGGTGAACATATTCACCCTGCGATGGTCACCTTGGGGTGCCACATTGCACATGTGCACCAAATTCACTGAGGTGACACTATCTGTGTACAAGTTAATACACTTATAAAAACCAGGACAGGCCAGGATAGTGTTTAGGAATATTTTTCAATCATAAAAATAATTTTTATTGTCACTACAACAGTAGGGAGAACAGATCTACCTTACAAAGGGTCACTTTGAGTGACATGTCGAGGCTTGCCCGAAGCCACGCCCAGTGGATGCTGCTGTCCACTCGTCAGTGTGTTCCAAGACTCTGAACAGAGCACACGGCTGCTGCGATCTTTCTGAAAACTCAATAGAGAGACACTCTTAGCTCAAGTTTAGAGATTTGTCAACCCTGTAGACATCTGAAGAAGGTTAAATATAACCGAAACGTTATGTTAGTGTTGACATTGTTATATATTAAAGCAGTATAGCAGCGGAAAACGTTGTTCAAGAAGCTAACATTAGCAGCGAAAAGCGCTGCTCAGGTAGCTAGTGAACAACATTGGCTTTGCTTAGTCTGAGATAACGGACTAATTTAAACACCATTAGGTGTAATATAAAGCAGTTAGTTAGTCTCCTTTACTCGTATAGGAGGGGGAGCAGGCCATAAATTATACTTAAATTCGGGGCAAAGTTGATATTAGAAGCAGTTGGCGCAGCAGGCCAGCACTTCTCTGAAAAAAGTGAATTTGAGATACTGAGACAGTCTAAAGATAACGGACTAATTTAAACACGAATTGACAGGCTATAAAGCACTCAGTTAATCTTTTAAACTCACTTAAGATAAGAAGCAGAACAGGAACTACACTTGCGCGCTTTGAAAAGCGGATTTTACAGCAAGTTGTAGCAATTAGCTTTAAATACAAAGCTAACTAGCTTAAACAAAAGCTAGCATGGCAGAGTGTGCCTGGTCAGACCAGGTACACGTCCAACACGTACTGTAGTGTACAGATATACCCTAGATCCACTAGATCAATTAAACAGATTAGGCCACAGGCCACTGATTGATCTGTCTCACAGACCAGCCAAGAATATAGCCAAGCGAACAGAGCCCCCAAGCAAGGCAGTTACTGCTTTACCAGCATGTTCCCCCCAAGCAAGGCCGGGACTGTGGTGCAAGTATGTCTCCCCCAAGCAAGGCCTGAGACGGCGGTACAGGCACGTTTAGCCCCATAAAGGGCCCGTGAATAACTGTACTGGCACGTCTCCCCCTTGCAGGGCCAGCGACTACTGTACAGGTCTCCCCCAAGCAAGGATTGCTGTAAGCACGTTTCCCCCAAGCAAGGCCGTGACTGAACGCTGTCAAATATTATTACATGCCCAAACCTAGCCAGGATGTAGTGGACATACGTCCACTCGATTAAATACATTTCTTAAAAGCTATAAGGCGGTCATATATACAACACATAATATCCCACATGGACTCTAAGTTTTGACCTAAACCTAAGAATAGGACCAGTATACCCTGACTTGACCCTAGAGAGTATACGAGGGACCCTGCACTGGAATGCACTTAGGGATCCCCCAGAGCAGTGATGGAATACACAAGACATAAGGTAGAGGCCTTGTTTCAGACCAAGTATGAGAGTGACACAACCAATTCAGAGGGGACACAAACGTCAAAGGACAGCCACGTCACTGTGCCCCCACAAGAGTGTAGGACACAGACGGGTGAGGAGGACCCCGGTACTGTGCTACCAGAAGAATGTGAGTCGCAGGCGGGTGAGGAGGACCCCGGTACTGCATTAGCAGGAGAATGTAGGATACAGGCGGGTGAGGAGGACCCCGGTACTGTGCTAGAATGTAAGATACAGACGGGTGAGGATGACCCCGGTACTGTACTAGCAGAAGAATGTGAGACACAGACGGCAGCAGAAAGCCCCGTCGTAGTGCAACCACAAGAAGAAATGGCAGACATGCCATTGGTCAATCGTGCTGTGATGGTTGGCACACCACAGATTGACTTGAGACCAAAGCAAGACCATGTTGGAGTCAGGACCTGTAACACGAGGTCACAAGGCCAAGTCCAAGGCATTGGTCAAACAAACCAGTCTTGTTAGACTCACACAAGACTGGTCCATGTATGAAGAACTGGTTGTCACTCAACGGTCGAACAAACATAACTCTACCAATATGAAAGGTGTACCCGGCCTGTAACTGGGGGATATACGAGGGATTTCGGGAGGGTGCACTTAGGGACTCTTCAGACAAGTGAGGTGATATACCTTAACCTAACTGGAGTATCATAAACACAACTTGAATATACATACTTACAGGGGTGTTGTATCAAGAGACTCCAGAGCCATCTAAAGGCTAGTTTGATACGATAGGTGACTGTTGACAGACCTCACATTCACCTGTCATGACTCTAAATTGGAGCCCCAGTTTTCGAGGTAGAGTTACAATAATCTGATCAACCAACAAACATGTCCTGAAAGGGACATGTCTGAAAGGGACATGTCCTGAAAGGGACTTAAACAGGGGACAGGGAACTGATTTTTGGGACATTCGGTTACTAACAAGAAGCGAGCGCAACTGTGCCCTGACCTGTGTCGGGGTACCACCCCCCCTTCCCCTAACTAGCCAGTGCCTATTGGTGGCCGAATGGTCAGGGCCCTGTCTCTTGTTTCCCCGGACAATTGTTCTAGTTGAAAATGCTGACAGAACAGTGGATCATTTCTCAAAAAACACATGAAACACAAACTGTGAATCACATCAAGTATAAGAAACCTACATTGGGCTCTCCATAGGATATTGAGAACAACTACACATTTAACTTGTCAGTGGATGTTTAAACCACACCACTAAGTAACCACATTACTGGATTTGAAGGCCGAAACTGGCAACCACTGTAATATACTCACCTCGACTACAAAACCCAAATAACATGGATCACACCAGTGACCACAGGACTTAAAAACATATTTATTTAAACCTAAAAGGATCATAATTTTGACCACAGGGCTCTTTAAACCATTGACTTCATCACTGTACCAACTGACTGATGGCAATATGAGTGATGACACAACCAAGTGGATCCCTCAGCCACCAACACCTCCCCTCCTTTTAAAACCCAGCTCCTTTCACTTTTTGTATATAGGATTCAAACTTTTCATTCCTGTAACAACCATTTTATTTGTCCCCGATCTAAGACCTATGTTGCCCAACAGTTTTGACCAGCCACAACCCAGGATACTTGCCAAGTGACCTTTGACCCCACACTTACTCATCATGTCTCAACCTAACCCTCTCGCCATCTTCTATCCCCTAGGACCGAAATTACAGGCCTAGTCTTACTAAAGAAAAACATGCCCGATATGGCAACCCTAAGACTCTGACCTCTGAGTTTAAACCCAGGACAGAGCACACAGGGTTAAACCCAACCCACCTATTCTACACACCCTAACCGTTCCAATCCTACAGGGATTCTGATCTCTCTCCTGAACCTAACCACTTCATACATAATCTCAACTTAACTAGGAGGTTAAATACTTACCTGAACAAAAACCCACAAGAGAGAAGGTAGAGTTAACCCCAACCTACCCTCCATACACAACCTAACCACTGCAGGGTATGACCTAATCCTAAATTATAAACTAATACTTACCTGAGACAATGTTGCCTGGTGGAGGTTCAATTGTGGGGGACAGACCCTGTGGGAACAGACAGAGACATGATGAGAAACACAATTACAGTTCAAAAAGGCAAATATAATTTACCCCTTAAAAATGCTTAATCTAGCATTGAACACCAGATGACCAAAGGGAAGACCTCAGGTCACTTAAACACCAAAATCAGGTGTGAGTAAACCCTGGGGGGGTCATTAGAAAGAAGATATGTTATTAATTGTTGAAAAAACAATGATAACCTGCTTCGGTAGGCTAATTAGAGCAAACAATAGCAGAAGGCCCGAATTGAAGCCTGACTTGCTATAACACTAAAAAGAGTAGAAGCAGCTCTAGAGGGACCACTTTTAATTACACCTGGGACACAATAGCTGGTACAATATAAGGTTTAATTTTTATTAAACAATAATATGTCATGGGGAGGTGGATTGGATCGTTGGACAGGATACAGAAGGGTGCCATGCAACCCTGGATGGCATGTAGGCTTTGTAGGTATTATGCAATAAACATACTTATATACATACAAACCTCTTACTAAAATAATGATCAAGGTACAATAGTAATATTTATAAAACCCAAGAGATCATAAAGCCATGAAGAGGCCATAAGAAGAGTACTTTAGGGGGAAAAAACTACATAGCCTAATGGATTTCCAATGCGACACATTGCATTTTGGAGGTGCCACATTGCACATGGACACTCAATTCATGGAGGTGACACTATCTGTGTACAGTCAATACACCTAAAAAAAGCCAAGACAGGCTAGGATAGTGTTTAGGAGTATTTTTCAATCATAAAAATAATTTTTTTTGTCACTACAGTAGTAGTGGGGTGAACATATTCACCCTGCGATGGTCACCTTGGGGTGCCACATTGCACATGTGCACCAAATTCACTGAGGTGACACTATCTGTGTACAAGTTAATACACTTATAAAAACCAGGACAGGCCAGGATAGTGTTTAGGAATATTTTTCAATCATAAAAATAATTTTTATTGTCACTACAACAGTAGGGAGAACAGATCTACCTTACAAAGGGTCACTTTGAGTGACATGTCGAGGCTTGCCCGAAGCCACGCCCAGTGGATGCTGCTGTCCACTCGTCAGTGTGTTCCAAGACTCTGAACAGAGCACACGGCTGCTGCGATCTTTCTGAAAACTCAATAGAGAGACACTCTTAGCTCAAGTTTAGAGATTTGTCAACCCTGTAGACATCTGAAGAAGGTTAAATATAACCGAAACGTTATGTTAGTGTTGACATTGTTATATATTAAAGCAGTATAGCAGCGGAAAACGTTGTTCAAGAAGCTAACATTAGCAGCGAAAAGCGCTGCTCAGGTAGCTAGTGAACAACATTGGCTTTGCTTAGTCTGAGATAACGGACTAATTTAAACACCATTAGGTGTAATATAAAGCAGTTAGTTAGTCTCCTTTACTCGTATAGGAGGGGGAGCAGGCCATAAATTATACTTAAATTCGGGGCAAAGTTGATATTAGAAGCAGTTGGCGCAGCAGGCCAGCACTTCTCTGAAAAAAGTGAATTTGAGATACTGAGACAGTCTAAAGATAACGGACTAATTTAAACACGAATTGACAGGCTATAAAGCACTCAGTTAATCTTTTAAACTCACTTAAGATAAGAAGCAGAACAGGAACTACACTTGCGCGCTTTGAAAAGCGGATTTTACAGCAAGTTGTAGCAATTAGCTTTAAATACAAAGCTAACTAGCTTAAACAAAAGCTAGCATGGCAGAGTGTGCCTGGTCAGACCAGGTACACGTCCAACACGTACTGTAGTGTACAGATATACCCTAGATCCACTAGATCAATTAAACAGATTAGGCCACAGGCCACTGATTGATCTGTCTCACAGACCAGCCAAGAATATAGCCAAGCGAACAGAGCCCCCAAGCAAGGCAGTTACTGCTTTACCAGCATGTTCCCCCCAAGCAAGGCCGGGACTGTGGTGCAAGTATGTCTCCCCCAAGCAAGGCCTGAGACGGCGGTACAGGCACGTTTAGCCCCATAAAGGGCCCGTGAATAACTGTACTGGCACGTCTCCCCCTTGCAGGGCCAGCGACTACTGTACAGGTCTCCCCCAAGCAAGGATTGCTGTAAGCACGTTTCCCCCAAGCAAGGCCGTGACTGAACGCTGTCAAATATTATTACATGCCCAAACCTAGCCAGGATGTAGTGGACATACGTCCACTCGATTAAATACATTTCTTAAAAGCTATAAGGCGGTCATATATACAACACATAATATCCCACATGGACTCTAAGTTTTGACCTAAACCTAAGAATAGGACCAGTATACCCTGACTTGACCCTAGAGAGTATACGAGGGACCCTGCACTGGAATGCACTTAGGGATCCCCCAGAGCAGTGATGGAATACACAAGACATAAGGTAGAGGCCTTGTTTCAGACCAAGTATGAGAGTGACACAACCAATTCAGAGGGGACACAAACGTCAAAGGACAGCCACGTCACTGTGCCCCCACAAGAGTGTAGGACACAGACGGGTGAGGAGGACCCCGGTACTGTGCTACCAGAAGAATGTGAGTCGCAGGCGGGTGAGGAGGACCCCGGTACTGCATTAGCAGGAGAATGTAGGATACAGGCGGGTGAGGAGGACCCCGGTACTGTGCTAGAATGTAAGATACAGACGGGTGAGGATGACCCCGGTACTGTACTAGCAGAAGAATGTGAGACACAGACGGCAGCAGAAAGCCCCGTCGTAGTGCAACCACAAGAAGAAATGGCAGACATGCCATTGGTCAATCGTGCTGTGATGGTTGGCACACCACAGATTGACTTGAGACCAAAGCAAGACCATGTTGGAGTCAGGACCTGTAACACGAGGTCACAAGGCCAAGTCCAAGGCATTGGTCAAACAAACCAGTCTTGTTAGACTCACACAAGACTGGTCCATGTATGAAGAACTGGTTGTCACTCAACGGTCGAACAAACATAACTCTACCAATATGAAAGGTGTACCCGGCCTGTAACTGGGGGATATACGAGGGATTTCGGGAGGGTGCACTTAGGGACTCTTCAGACAAGTGAGGTGATATACCTTAACCTAACTGGAGTATCATAAACACAACTTGAATATACATACTTACAGGGGTGTTGTATCAAGAGACTCCAGAGCCATCTAAAGGCTAGTTTGATACGATAGGTGACTGTTGACAGACCTCACATTCACCTGTCATGACTCTAAATTGGAGCCCCAGTTTTCGAGGTAGAGTTACAATAATCTGATCAACCAACAAACATGTCCTGAAAGGGACATGTCTGAAAGGGACATGTCCTGAAAGGGACTTAAACAGGGGACAGGGAACTGATTTTTGGGACATTCGGTTACTAACAAGAAGCGAGCGCAACTGTGCCCTGACCTGTGTCGGGGTACCACCCCCCCTTCCCCTAACTAGCCAGTGCCTATTGGTGGCCGAATGGTCAGGGCCCTGTCTCTTGTTTCCCCGGACAATTGTTCTAGTTGAAAATGCTGACAGAACAGTGGATCATTTCTCAAAAAACAC
Source organism: Poromitra crassiceps (assembly GCF_964638095.1). NCBI lineage: Eukaryota > Metazoa > Chordata > Actinopteri > Beryciformes > Melamphaidae > Poromitra > Poromitra crassiceps. The sequence goes on along the minus strand of NW_028152179.1, from coordinate 1,787 downwards.
ATGAAACACAAACTGTGAATCACATCAAGTATAAGAAACCTACATTGGGCTCTCCATAGGATATTGAGAACAACTACACATTTAACTTGTCAGTGGATGTTTAAACCACACCACTAAGTAACCACATTACTGGATTTGAAGGCCGAAACTGGCAACCACTGTAATATACTCACCTCGACTACAAAACCCAAATAACATGGATCACACCAGTGACCACAGGACTTAAAAACATATTTATTTAAACCTAAAAGGATCATAATTTTGACCACAGGGCTCTTTAAACCATTGACTTCATCACTGTACCAACTGACTGATGGCAATATGAGTGATGACACAACCAAGTGGATCCCTCAGCCACCAACACCTCCCCTCCTTTTAAAACCCAGCTCCTTTCACTTTTTGTATATAGGATTCAAACTTTTCATTCCTGTAACAACCATTTTATTTGTCCCCGATCTAAGACCTATGTTGCCCAACAGTTTTGACCAGCCACAACCCAGGATACTTGCCAAGTGACCTTTGACCCCACACTTACTCATCATGTCTCAACCTAACCCTCTCGCCATCTTCTATCCCCTAGGACCGAAATTACAGGCCTAGTCTTACTAAAGAAAAACATGCCCGATATGGCAACCCTAAGACTCTGACCTCTGAGTTTAAACCCAGGACAGAGCACACAGGGTTAAACCCAACCCACCTATTCTACACACCCTAACCGTTCCAATCCTACAGGGATTCTGATCTCTCTCCTGAACCTAACCACTTCATACATAATCTCAACTTAACTAGGAGGTTAAATACTTACCTGAACAAAAACCCACAAGAGAGAAGGTAGAGTTAACCCCAACCTACCCTCCATACACAACCTAACCACTGCAGGGTATGACCTAATCCTAAATTATAAACTAATACTTACCTGAGACAATGTTGCCTGGTGGAGGTTCAATTGTGGGGGACAGACCCTGTGGGAACAGACAGAGACATGATGAGAAACACAATTACAGTTCAAAAAGGCAAATATAATTTACCCCTTAAAAATGCTTAATCTAGCATTGAACACCAGATGACCAAAGGGAAGACCTCAGGTCACTTAAACACCAAAATCAGGTGTGAGTAAACCCTGGGGGGGTCATTAGAAAGAAGATATGTTATTAATTGTTGAAAAAACAATGATAACCTGCTTCGGTAGGCTAATTAGAGCAAACAATAGCAGAAGGCCCGAATTGAAGCCTGACTTGCTATAACACTAAAAAGAGTAGAAGCAGCTCTAGAGGGACCACTTTTAATTACACCTGGGACACAATAGCTGGTACAATATAAGGTTTAATTTTTATTAAACAATAATATGTCATGGGGAGGTGGATTGGATCGTTGGACAGGATACAGAAGGGTGCCATGCAACCCTGGATGGCATGTAGGCTTTGTAGGTATTATGCAATAAACATACTTATATACATACAAACCTCTTACTAAAATAATGATCAAGGTACAATAGTAATATTTATAAAACCCAAGAGATCATAAAGCCATGAAGAGGCCATAAGAAGAGTACTTTAGGGGGAAAAAACTACATAGCCTAATGGATTTCCAATGCGACACATTGCATTTTGGAGGTGCCACATTGCACATGGACACTCAATTCATGGAGGTGACACTATCTGTGTACAGTCAATACACCTAAAAAAAGCCAAGACAGGCTAGGATAGTGTTTAGGAGTATTTTTCAATCATAAAAATAATTTTTTTTGTCACTACAGTAGTAGTGGGGTGAACATATTCACCCTGCGA